>NC_053156.1:277579233-277586733 GCF_016835505.1 Polypterus senegalus | reverse complement strand
TGAGTCTGATAGACCTTCTGTGAGATATGCTTGAAAAACAAGTTCAGTCCATGAAGGCTCCACCTCACAACTTACAGGACTTGGAGAATCTGCTGCTAATGTCTTGGAGCCAGATACAACAAGACCCATTCAGTGGTCTTGTGGAGTCTATAACAACAGCTCAGAGCTGTTTTGGTGGCATGAGGGGGACCAACACAATATTGGGCATGTGATTTTAATGTTGTAGGTAATCTGTTTATATGTATTTTCATTTGAAAGGTTAGAGTGTGTTTTACAATCCAAAAAAAAAAAAAAAAAGATCCAGGGATGCACAGTCATGAAGCAAAAAACCTAAGCATAACAACACATTTTAATTAAATAGTTTACAAAGTTTCAACATAACTTGCATACTTTACAGATTATGCTACTAAATAGCAGGCAGCATGACACATAACCAGGCCACTATCATTTTTGCAGGCCTCACCTTAAAAAGGTTCCAGTGGGTTCACTTTCGTTTTGCTGCTTATGTGTTCGGCACTACTTCTACATGTTTTAGTGTCTGTCTCCTTTTCCATCTTTTATATCCTTTTACAGTCCTCGCGAGTCACTCTTGTCTTTTCCTGGCATTTAAATATAATTTTTCTCAAGGTAGATAATAGTATTTAGTATATATACACTGCTCAAAACAATTAAGGGATCACTTGCATCATAGCAGTCAAACACCAGGTCAGTTAACCTTCAGGGATATCAATCTGTCAGCTTCAGAGGCATAAATGATTTTAGTGACAATCTGGAGAGGCAACAGCCCACAAAAAGGGAATGGTTTTGTAGGCGATACCAGCAGCCAATTCAGGTTACACAGGTAGTCCAGCTCCTCCAGAATGGCACATTGCTATTAAGAAAGCATGGAGATGCTGTGGCTTTCTTGTTAGAGTTGTTTGCCGTGTCGTCAATAAGAGATCCTGTCAGCTATGGCGCAAGCCAGCACGTGTGCTCTTTTCTTCTCAACCATGGCTCATGACCATGTTTCCAATGTGCTTTTCCCCTCAGGGATAGTGTGCACCATGTGTTTAATTTTTTTCTGTCTGTCATTGTGTGTGCCTGAGCCACAGGTTGCTTTTAGAAGCACCCAAGGCCCGAATACATGAATGACGTAGACCATTGCACATGTTGCATCATAATCACTTAATTAAGATTCAAGGCCCACTGGTTTGCAGATTTTTGCATGACTGGCAGGCATCCCATAGCATTTTATTTTTATATGTATATAAAGGGGGCGACATGGTGGCGCAGTGGGTAGAATGCTGCCTCGCATTTATGAGACCCGGGTTTCCTCCAGGTGCTCCGGTTTCCTCCCACAGTCCAAAGACATGCAGGTTAGGTGCATTGGCGATCCTAAATTGTCCCTAGTGTGTGCTTGGTGTGTGTGTGTGTGTGCGCCCTGCGGTGGGTTGGGATTGGCTCCAGCAGACCCCCGTGACCCTGTAGGTAGGATATAGCGTGTTGGATAATGGATGGATGGATGTATATAAAGGATATGTTGCAAACAAATGTTCATATTTCATCCACTTATTGTTCATAGCGTTGACTTTTTTCCCCTGAGATTTGGCTTTGACAGTCCAGTTAATTGAATATGTACCTTTATGAACAGTGAAAGTCTGTAATATATTGACATAGTGGAGACTAAAATCTGCACTGTATGTAAATCCACAGCCTTAACTGTGATTTCAGGTCCCTAATATGTTTCTTGTAGCTATTACAGTGTAACAAATCAGAATAATTTGTCATTCTTTTTTTAGCCTTTGGCCAGCCATCAGACAAACTCTTGATTGTATTTATTAGACGTGGAAAGAGGATTAAAATTTATGCTAGAGTTCTTTGACACTTAGAAACCTTAAGTCAGGCATTCTGAGCAAGCCAAAGAAATGCAAAAATACATGGTATCCCCACTCATCAGTGCTTTTACAGCTGCCATCTGGCAACTTGAAATGACCTCTGGGTAAATGTATGCACTCTTTTCCTCGTTAATAATTGATCTGTACTCCATCTGAAGGTTTGGATGAGGGGCTTCATACAGTGCCTGAAAGAATAATTTGAGAGGATCAGGTGGTACATTATTGAACAGCAGTGCCACTATAGATTTCTACTGTTTAGTGTCATCAACCAGCAGCATGAAGTAAACATTTTGAACAGCTTGGAGGGAAGTGCGAGTTGTATGTTAATGGTCAGTCTTCTTTATCTTGCCAATGAGGTTTTTTTTTTTTTTATATATATACAATATAATGTAGGTGCTTGTTCTTGGAAACAAGAGAGATCTTCCTGGTGCCTTGGATGAAAAAGAGCTCATTGAAAGAATGTAAGTACCATCAAACATTTCACAATTATGTTTGACTTATTTGACTGTAGAATGTGTCAACTTGCACAACGTTAATGGTACTCTTGAGTATTTGATTTCCTTAAAATTAAAAAAAATTAAAAAATAAGTAAATAAAAACCTGTGGGTCATTTAGATAAACCTTAAAAACACATATTTAAACTGTTCATCTTATAGTCTGTGATCAGGTACTGTATGTTTTCCTTTTAATTCAGGTATGGTTTTGCCTCTATTTTACTATTTCTTTTTTTTGTGGTTGAAAATGAAATGCTATTATAATTGTATAGTTATTATGTTGTGTCTTCTGTTTGAAAGGTTGAATTCCATTTCTTTAAAAGTAGTTAGGTTACAGTTCACCTTAAAATTCATTAATGTTGCTTTTTTCTAAGAAACAGTTTAATCAGTTGCTTGGTAAGTGACCCTTAGTGTTCCTCAAAATACTTTTTTTAGCACTTTACCTTTTTACTTGCTTTATTCTATAAAAAGTTAAATGTGTATTAGGTACATGAATTTAGATTTTTTACAGCCAATGCAGTTCTTTACTTTAATCAATAATTGAGATACAGTACAGTATATGTGTTTCTGTCTGTGACATATGATATGTATGTATAACTATATACATGTGAAATCCTATTATAGCGAATACTAAAGTAAGGCAATTTTCAGAATAACAGGTACAATTTTTTCGCCCATATAAATGTTCATACAACATCATGTTTAACAGATTTTGTTTTAACAAAATGTAAATTTCAGTATAACAGAGGTTTTTTTGACTATAAATGGCCACCAAAGATGATAATGTGATGCAACAAATACTTAATGTTGTGCATATATTTTTTCCAAGTCTTGGGAACCTTTCAACAGGCTGTCTCTTTCTTTTTAAAAGAAAGCGACAGTCTGTTGCAAAATCGGCCTCAGACAGTCTCGGCAAGAACGAAGGCCGTGACATCATACACATAGCCAAATTCTGCATCAGTGCTCCACCAAGCATCCACATGGGTAGTTGTATCGTGTGTGGATACTATACTGTTCGAGTTTCACAGTACTTTTCAAAATTGTTTTTGTGATGAACAAAAAGAAGTGAGAAATGGCATCAGTTTATGCTTTAAAAAAAAAAAAGTTACATCTAACATTTCATTTTTCAAATGAAATATTTTTAGAAGTTTAAGAAGCTCGGAATCACCATTGTAACAGACCAGGGACCTCATGTATAAATAGTGTGTACGCACAAAAATGTTGCTTACGCCTTTCCATGCTCACATCGTGATGTGTAAAAACTGAGCTAGAAGTTAAGCCATGCACATTTTCATGCCAGCTCAATCCCTTGATTAAAGCAGTGCTACTGTTCCTGTGTGGTTTCCCTTTATTTTTTAGATTCACATCCCTGACACGTCTTTATTAAATACACTGAAATTAACCGTATATCATTTTTTACTTCAAGGCATCTATTGTAATCAACCTGTAACCATATAATGGTGCACCAAATGGCCAAACTTCCAAATACCATAGCCACTTTAGCGTTGTTATTCTCAGTGCACCGATCTGAGTATTTTAACCCACTGTATCCTGAGTGTGGAATCACAACTATACAGAAACTGATCAGAAAGCTCTATGTCAGATTGTGTCAAGAGTGGGAAGAAATATCGCGATATAGCTTCTAGCACATGCTGCCTCAGCCATGGGTACAGTCTATTAGAACTTCTTCCGTTCAGCAAACACTTCAGAGCCTTTCCTGTAGGGACCTTATGGTCAGAAACAGTTTCATCCCAAGAGCTATAAACGCACTTAATCAGTCCATCAAGTGTTCCTGGTAGAAGTGTTTGTACTTATAAGTACACTATATTATTATAATATTTATATAATAAATATTCACTGTAAACTTGCATTACAGTTTTAATATTGCACAACCTGAGTCACTTTTTCATATTGTATATTTTTCACTGTTTTTTATCCTATTGTTGTTATTTTACCATTTTATAGGAAAATACGTTTATGGAGGATCTGCATATTGAATCTCATTGTACCATACAATAACAATAAAGGAATTCAGTTCAATAGAAGAGAGTGCATATTTACAAATGATGACGACTGGCTTCTAAGTCGATTTAGATTTCCAGGCGCTATCTTCTTGGAGCTCTTGATATCATTTTTAAGATGAAATGTAGTAAAGTATATATATTTATCCAGATACATTTTTAACTTTATTTAAATAATGTATATTGGTAATGATTAAATATGCGAGTGCTCGGTGGTGCAACAGTAGCAATGAGCTGGGGCCCCGTTCAGGTTTTTTTCCTTGACTCGCGCTGTATGCTTGCTGGGACTGGTGCAACCCTGGATGGATAGATGGATGGAACAATGCACTACGAAGTTATTTCAATGTTGCTTAAAAGTTTTGAAGAATTGGCGTTATAAGCTTACAGATGGTTTGACATTTATTACAGAGCTGATTGTGTGGTGATTGGTTATTTGGAAAAAGAAAAGGAAGGACAGCAATCGGGGGTTAGTTTAGTATATTTGAAAGAAAGAGTACTGCTGCAATAAATTATTTTATTGAGGGTCGTGCACGGGGCATCAAGCATCTTGCAGGAGGCAGCAACAATCTCTGAAAGGGGCCCCAGCTCGTCACTACCACTGCACCAATGTGCCTCAATGTTTTATACATGCTTTAATTTCTGTCATCATGAAAATGATATGAAGTATACATCTTAGTATTTAAATTGTTCAGGGAGCTTTAACATCTTGAATGTAATATATTATTGTGTCCTGTCAGCGTAAGAGAGAGCCCATTTAAGAAGCACATAGTAATTCACACACATAAGAGTACATAGAAGAATACATTTAATATGCTACTTTTAGTTACAATGGAATTTGAGAAACCATTAAATTAAACAATTTTAAGATGAAGTTTAAGATGTTCTACTTTAATGACAAAAGAAACTACGTGATTAAAGTGGAAATTTCAACCCTTTTTTCCCCCCACTGTGTCTCAGTTTTTTTCTTTTCTCTGTACCCTAATACGCTTCCATATGACACTCTCACACGGTGGGCTACGGCTCTCCTCTTCATGGCGACTTTCATATCTGACCACTTCTTATTTATTTCATCCTCCATTCTGTAACTCGATCAACTTCCTTTTGTTGTTTATATCACTGCTTAAACCAACAAATAATAAGTTTTTTCCTTGCCTCTACTTGGTATTTGCTGAAATTCTTCTTTTCCCCTATGGTTTTTCTATTGTCTTTTCACAGAAAGCAAAACATAAGGGGCAATTTATATTGATTTGCATATTCAAAGAGATGTAATTTGGGGAGGAGTCGGGGTGGAGCGGCAGGCGTGGGCTCGTGTGTTACTTTTCACGCTGACTGGGATTTATTGAATGGAAGAACATGGATGTTGGCGTATGCACAGATTTATGCATCTGTATTTTTGTGTGTACTCACATTTCCGTTTTTGTCCTTGTGTCTACGCACTGTGTTATGCATAAGACTCCAGGAGAGTGCGAGGAAGATCATGTCAAAGCCCAGTTTTAAATGTTCTAAACATTGTGCGACAAGCACGTTAGACATGAAGCCTAATCCTGCAGAGGAGAGCCAATTGCTTTGCCCTTGGTTTACTCTTTACTACAGAGCTATTCTTGCACCGCTGGCAATAGAGGTGGCGAATTGCTGGCATCCCCAGTCACAATAGTTTACCTGTTTTCTCCATATGCATGATAGTGAAATTTCCGTTATAACAAAATATCTTTATTGTCCCATGAAGTTTGCCACAATGGAATTCCACTTCAGTGTGTAATGTGTGTGTATGTCTATGTATGCGTATATATGTGAGTGTGTTTATATATGTTAATATATTTGAATGTAGGTTGGATTCTTGATATTCCATGTTAATAAAGCAGTGAAAAAATATTTTGCCAGTCCATATTCCACAGCCTTTTTTTATTCATTAATTCATTTCTCACTTGCACATGTAACTTTCTTTCTTATCTGGCTGAATTTACAATTCCTGCAGTGCCCAACTTGATGCTGTCAAAGTATCAAGTACTTATATTTTTTGTGCTTTTGCTTGAAAGACTTGTGTTTTAACAGTTGGCCATGCCATGAGAGAAGTAACGGTGTGATGTTTGCGATTTCTTTGATAAAGTCCGCTTGAACACACAGAGAATTTAAAATTCAATTTTGTATTAAGTGCAAATCTGCAGGAGCCTAAATACTGGAAACGCATGCTGCCAAATATCTGTTTAAAAGTGAGGCTTTATGAGCATTCTGTATATGAAGAGAAAAGGGAGCCCTTCCTCATTTAGTTGTTCTAGTATGATGAATTAGCTATCCAACTGAAAATATCACATTGGCTGGTCTTTGGAAGTGACATGTGAATATGTGTCTTTCAGAAAATACTGCAGTGTTGCTAATTACATTCAAAGGAACACACAGTTGATCAAAGACTTCCAAAATTATCAGTTCACTTTTGACAGAAGTGCAATTTTGAATATTTTTGAAGATTGATCTTGAATACGACATCCTTTAGTGTCTATTCTCTTCTCTATTCTATACTCTTTCTTTCTTTATCAAGTAGCATTAGCTACAAATGTATGAATAATCTTTTAGGTGCTTTGATGTTCAATATGATAATTGACAATAGCCTCTGCACAACAAATAAAGAAAGAACAATACAATTACATTAAAAAGTTGCAGGGTGGAAGATTTACGTTAAGAGAATACTCTCAAAGTGCTGAGCAGATGTTTATTAATTCCATGCTGAATCTGTCAAGTGTGCACTACCAGTAGTCAGGTACACCTGATGTATTTTCACTACCCATGCAATTGCCATTCCAGAGACAGATCAACATTCTTAAGAAATTCACAAGCAAAAACTATTCAATTGTATAATAGGATAAAATAATCTAATACGTCTAATTAACTAATCAGTTGCAAGTATATAAGTATTAAGTTTTATGTTTTCAGACCTGAATAATCTCAATTGTATTAGCTCCAAATTAATAGCAGATGATGGTGAATATTTTGATTTTAGCTTATATTGAGAAATTGAAGTATATGCAAAATATACAGTATATACAAGACTAGGTGTTAAAAAACATTGTTTAGGGAAACGTCCTCATTGTGATAAAAGTAGCCATGAGTTTTGAT
>NC_053156.1:277527055-277578733 GCF_016835505.1 Polypterus senegalus | reverse complement strand
TCTACCCTATCTATCTATCTATCCCTATCTATTTACTCATTACCCATCTATCTCTACAACCCTTTTTTTGGTTTAACCCTTTAGGGAAAAAGTATTCATTGCTGTAATTTCATTTAAATGAGTTCATTTGACTTTTTTGCCCCCCAATTTGCACTCAGTAACCCATAAAAACCAAAATGAAAACATGTTTTCTAAACAAGTTTGCTAATGCTTTAAAAATCTATTCGTCTATTGATTGATTAACTGTATTATCTTTTGCCGTGAGTTGGTTTCTTTTTATGTTTCTGCGTTATATGCATCTGAATTTCCCTTGAGATAAATAAAAGTTTATGTGTTCTAATCTAAATTCAGGCGTGACGGCATTTGGTTTTTATTCTCCAGCCTTGTGGAGTGTTTTGATGCAGCAGTAAAAATTCTCCTTATAGCGGTTTTAACTTTATTTTTGAAAACCGGCTGTTATCATTTAGCTCTTTCATGATTTCAGCTTATCTTTTTTCTTTGTTATATTTATTAATACTCTTGTAGTATCATTTTTACTGCTTGAGAGGCAATGTGATGTCCTGTTCTTTAGGTGATTCTATAAATAAAGGTATTATTATAATTATTATTATTATTTTTATAGTAAGTTAAAATAATTTGTGATGATATCAGAGGATACCTTACATATTCAGATATCTAAATGTAATATCGATTAATAACATTTTTCAAATCTTCAACTCATTTAGAGATTTTTGTAAAATTATTTCCTGCACCTTTTTTATGTCAGATACAATTGAAATGTCACAAGATAAGACCAAGGGCTTTGCCGCCTCCACCCACTGAGCCCACTTGATTCTCAGGCGGTTCGCTCCATTTCACTTGCTTTTAAATACAAGTCGTATCTGGGATTTGTGTTGAAAACACATTGTGTGACAAAAGGTCAAATTTGTATGAAAAGTAGAAGGATCTGGATGGTCAGGTATACAAATTGATCGGTTTGCATCAGGCACTTAAGTGCGCAATCTGCTCAGAGTCCTGCAGAGAATCACATGCCAAACTGGTTTTAGACTTTTCCCCCATCCCTGTCATAAAATCCTAAAGGGATTCTTAAACCTCAAACCATCGCTGTTCTCATTAGTTCTATAACACTAATATTGCATTGCTTTGTCTAAGTTACAATTTAAGACATACAAAATATTTATCAACTTTCATACACAATTTCACACCCCAACAGTATTAAAAGTCTTTTTTCTGTTGAATAGTTTAAAAGCAAATAAAATTAAATCCACTGTGAGTAAATGTTGTGTAATAATAAAATGTCAAAACGTCCAAGGGAGCGAGTACCTTTTATAGGCGCTGTATTTAATTTCGCAAGTCAACCCACAAACTGGCATCTTTGCCACGAAATCTATAAGAACGTCTGAAAAACCGCTTATCTTTACTAAGCGAGTCTAATATTAAGCATATTTGTCTATAAAAGTATCTATGCTCTGAGAACACACCAATATTTGAACTAATGATAACTGGTTAGCTCTGACGCCTCCACGGGTCCACCACTGTGATTTAAATCCCATACCAGTTTGAAGTGTGTGTGGAGTCCAGCAACCTTTACTTGCCAGACTAGTCTATAATCAACTGAGCCTTTCCGGAATATTCTCTCATTCTGTCCACAGAACACATCCTCAAGATCCATAGCCTTCCTCATGGAACAATTATTCAACATTTGCTTTATATGTGTCATGAAGGGAGCACATGGCCGCTTTGTGAGCCATGCTCTGATTTTTGACATTTCTTAGTCATGTCACCTGTTCTGTCACGCTGGGTTTCATGAAACGCAAAGCGAAAATTCGTTTTCCAACAAAGATTGTGGTAATGTATAAGCCTATCTGGAAAATATAGGTTTGGCATCGGTTTGATTCATTCATCAGACATCACGCAGTTTTTAAATTAACCAGCAGGTGGCAGTGAACAACCAGGTCAATATGAAGAAAACAATCGACCCGAAAACACAAGAGTTTGGAGTCGAGGCCTGCTTGATTACTAAGGGGCATGTCATCTGATATATTCGTAATGATATATTTGTTTTTATTGCTTTATTATTTTAAACTGTGCCTTATGTGTTCCAGTAGCATTTTCTTTTAAGTCTAAAACCCAACACGCCCTTCATGGAACCATGCAGTTTGCGTAGTTTGTCATATCATTTTTAATAGACGCCATACAAATCCATGCTTCCTGGTTTTTCTGGCTACTTCCCAATTTTATTTTTTCGTATGGTTGCCCCTGCTATGAGACTGCCCACCACCGGTTTATGCCTAACCCTTTACTTTTTAAGGCCCAACATCTTAACAAGTGACTTTCAAGACTTTTCCACCTTGTATGCCTGCCTTTATTTGTTTTTTCCATCCTGAGATCTCTCACCTAACCATAAGGTTAAAAGTAGCAAGTTTTTCGGATGAGAGGATTGCATAACTGGTTTGCTAAATTTGCCTGTTTTAGCTCTGCCTTTCTTCAAAGACATTTTGGGGGGGGTGTGGGGGGGTAGCATGCAGCGCTCTTTTCTGAAATTTCCAGTGTTTGCCAAGGACCAGAGAAAAAGCGTTCTGTTTCTGTCCACCCCTCCGCTCCCATTGTTGATCCTCCTGGGGCTGTTTGCATATTTGGACACATTGGACCTCATGCCCAGACTTCTGATGTGCCTCTGTGGAAAGCATTCTGCTGCCAGCCCCCGCCTCCAAGCAAACCCCCCCATTCCCGCTATATGACAATCGAAACAAGGACATCATTGTCGTTATCTGGGATTGCAAAGGAAACAAAACTGCTTTTTATTCTGTGCAGGTCTGGGAGCAGCGGCACCATTGTGAGGCCAAAAGGTTCCGCTGAGCTTCAAAAAAAAAAAATGACTCTGCAGGCGTTGGTTGTCACGCTGGCATTTGTGTCACACCTTAAATGACCGTATAGCTCAACTGTCTGTTTAATGAGTGAGGTCTTTTTCACCTTAAAATAAGTGTGTCCCCGTCTGGTTGTTATATCTCTGTCATTCCAACAGATGGTGCAACACAAACACTAACATAGCTTTTACAAAGCCCATAACAAATTGTATATAACAGAATGTACATGCATTGCATGGTGCCATAGAAAGTTACCCATTCAGATCTGCTTCTCACATTGGTGGCAGTGATGGGTGGTGTAGCTCTTTGTTTCTGGTTTAGGGCAGCGTTGTACTCCGGTTGTGATTGCTGACCACATACACTCAGTAAGTAAATTATTAGGAACACCAGTGCACCTGCTCATCCATACAGTTATCTAATCAGCCATTCATATGGCAGCAGCACAATTCATGAAATCCTGCAGCTGTGGGTCAGGCGCTTCAGGTAAAGTTCGTATCAGACACCGGGTTGGGAGCGTGCACTGATTCACGCCTTGCTGATCCCACCACACAACGAGCCACCTCAGGATCCTAAATTAGGACTCAAGTACAGCAGGTGACACCTCAGCACCACGCTAGTTTGAATGTATAAAGTTTTTATACTGGTGGGGTGCCAATCCTGCCACCAACCCTCAAATTTTCTCTGCCAGTTGGAGGACCTGCTTGCAGGGATAGATGCAGGTTAACGTCATTCCCAGGACGCAGCAATTGCAGGTTAAGGGCCTTGCTCAAGGGCACACCAGAATGGTGATCTGAGTGATTTCGACTATTGCATGATTTTTGCTCGTTTGAGTGTTTCTGTAACTGGTGTTCTCCTGGGATTTTCCCACACAACATTCTCCAGAGTTTACTTAGAATGGTGTGAAAATCAGTCCTCAGCAGATAGGCCTCAGTAGTCTCACCTCATCCAAACCAACCCTCTGTAACCAGACCATCACAGTGCAAGAGCTTGTGTGAGGCGGGTGGTCAGTTTAAGAAAGGCTACCCGTCCTGATGGAGTGACAAGACGGGTACCAAAAGAATGTGCAGATCAGCTCTCTGGGGACTTCACAAAGATCTTCAATCTCTCCCTGTCTTAAATTCCGCATTCCATCTTGCCTGAAGTCTACCACGATCATTCCGCTGCTAGAAAAAAACACTGTCCTCAACAGTCTCAATGACTACCATCCAGTGGCACTCACTCCAGTTATTATGAAGTGTTTCAAACAATTGGTCCTATGACAAATCAAAGCTAGCCTCCCAGTCACAGTATATCTACACCAGTATGCTTATAGAGCAAACAGGTCCACAGAAGATGCCATCTCCACAGCCTTGCATACTGCACTCTTCCATCTTGAGTATTAGGGGAGTTACTTCAGCTTGGCTTTTAACACAGTTATCCCAGATTGAGTGGTCACAAAAGCTTAGGACTTTCACTATCTGTCTGCCACTGGACCAAAGATTTTCTAAACTGCCTTCAGATGGTTAGATTTGGACCCTACATCTCCTCCACCCTCACAATCAACACCGGTGTCTCACAAGGCCATGTGCTGAGCCCTCATCTATATGTGTTTTATACCTATGACTGTGTACCCTTTCATTCCACCAACTCCATCATTACGTTTGCAGATGACACGACTGTGATTGGATTCATTTCAGGAGGAGCAGACAGCCTGTGGGGATGATATCCAAAGATTGACTGCATGGTACACTGAGAACAACCTCACCCCGAACTCTACCAAATCAAAAGAGCATATGATAGACTCATGGAGGCACAACACAAACCACAACCCAATAAACATCAATGAGATTGTGTGGAGAGAGTTCCTACCTTCATGTTTCTGGGTATACACGTTGCAGCAAATATCTCCAGGCCCATAAACACCACAGTGGCAGTCAAGAAGGCACAGCAGAGACGCAGGCCCTGAGGATCCTCAGAAAAATAACACCTTGAAAGAGAAGTTGCTGGTTTCATTTCACCGCTGCTCCATTAAGAGTGTGTTGTCATACTGCATTTCTACATGGTATGCCAGCAACTCATTGGCAGACAGGAGAGCCCTTCAGGGGAACTACCATCTGTGCCCAGAAAATTATTGGCTGTACAGTGCTGTCTTTGGTGGAACTCCTCAGCTGTTGTTGCCTCAACACAGCAGCCAACCATCTCGAAAGACCCTTCACAGCCTGGACATCATCTGTTTTGAGTTTCTGCCCTCTGGTAGGTGGTTCAGGTCCATCCATTCACCGACAAACAGATTTAAGAACAGATTCTACCCCAGAGCCATACAAGAACTGAATACTACTAAACACTAATAATGATTGACAATGACCAATATAACAACAGTCACTCGTGCACTACAAGTACATGTTCACATTCTTTATATTATTAAGTTATATTATTTATCTATTTCTATTATTGCACCCAATTCATATGTGCATTATACCCAAGTGCAATATTTAGTTATTCTATTGTATTATATTATATTGTACTGCATTATAATTTATGTCCATTGTATGTAATTGCTGCAATTTCATTGTACTAAATGCAAAGGCAATAAAAGGAAACTGAATCTGAATCTGAACACAAAAATAACTTCCAACAAGGGGCAGTTCTGTTGTTGACGAGGGAGGTCAGAGGAGAATGCATGACCAGAATGGTTCAAGCTGACAGAAAGCCTGTTAACTCAGGGAACAACTCTGTACAACTGTGGTGAGCAGAAACACATCTCAGAACACACAAGAAGTTGAACTCTGACAAGGATGGCTTACAACAGCAGAAGGCCACGCTTGGGGTCCACTCCTGTCAGCCAAGAACAGAAAGCCAGGGCTGCACTGGGCACAGACTCGGCAAAACCAGACAGTTGAAGACAGGAAAAATGTACTCAGGTCTGATGATTCTCAATTTTGTGAAGCAGATGGATGGTAGGACAATAACAGCATGACTCCATGCACCCAATTTGTCTTGTGCCAGGCTGGGGGTGATGTCATGGGGGGGGTGAATGTTTTCTTGGCACACCTTGGGCCTGTTAATACCAATCAGTTACCACTTGAATGCCACGGCCTATTTAAATATTGGTGCTTACTATGTAGCCACAATTTCCCCATCTTCTAATGATCACTTACAGCATGATAATGCACCATGTCACAAAACAAAAGTCATCTCAGACTGGCTTCATGAACATGACAGAAAATTCAGTGTTCTTCAGCGACCTTCCCAGTCACCAGATCTGGGAACAAGAGATTCACAGCATGAACGCGCAGCTGACAAACCTGCAGAAACTGCATGATGCAATCATGTCAACAACTGTCTGAATGAGCGATTACAAGATTAAAGACCCCTGTGATAATCGTTAAAAGATATGAGTCTGATTGAAGCATCGCTACCAGATCATTTATCAATGACAACTTCTCAAGCATTTTGCAGTGTCGTTGTTGACTCAGCAAGAACAAAGTAATTTTCTTGGCTTTTCTTGTTCTGTTCTGCTGGAAAGCAAAGAAATGCATGTATGGAGGGCAAATGTTTTAAACACTGTCACACACGTGCGACTAGGAGCGAGCTGAAGGGACCAAGTGAAGGTAATTACCTGCCAGGCCAGGGGGTGGCGGGGAGCTCTAAACCTTTCTCTGTTACAGTATTTCTGCAGATCAAATACCGGAAAACCTACCTGACCTGGCGCCACTTCCTGTCCCGCACCCAGACTGACGTCCTTCCTGTCCCGGCACCCAGACTGACGTCACTTCTGGGTTACAAGACATAAAAGCCTTCATCTTGGCTAACTTAAACAGTTCAGCGTGGAACTCGAATAAACAGCATCGCTGTAACTGAAATAATCCTTTGCAGCTAGGAACAATATATGGGTGGCTGCCCCAAACCTTTTGAAAGTGCTGAGACTCGTTCTTTTACAACACTTTTTAGGAAGAATTGTGAATGATTTGAATAAATTGTAAGAGGCCAATATTTTTGACTAAGGCTGCGTTTAAAACTCCCCAAAGCTTATGCCACACTACCACATTAAATCCATCCATCCATCCATCCATTATTCAACCCACTATATCCTACTACAGGGTCATGGGGGTCTGCTGGAGCCAATCCCAGCCAACACAGGGCGCAAGGCAGGAAACAAACCCTGGGCAGGACACCAGCCCACCGCAGGGTGCACACACACAGTCACACCAAGCACAATTTAGGATCGCCAATGCACCTAACCTTCATGTCTTTGTACCTGGGGAGGAAACCCATGCAGACATGGGGAGAACATGCAAACTCCACGGAGGGAAGCTTAACCTGGGTCTCCTAACTGTCCCCATTATGCACACCCACCGTGCTGGCCACTACTGTAAATGGCTTTCATTTATAGAACATTGCATGAAGAAATCATATCTTGGAGTAAGGAATATCTGAGGTAACATGGTTGTCTTTTCTATTAATAAGGAATTCAATTCTGTATTTAATCCATTCTTGTTTATCATTGCACTGGACACTGAGGACTAACTGCAGTTTGGTCAGACAGGCAAGTAAGAATTTAACTAAACTGCATATGTAGCAGTAGTACTGAATGGCCTGTTTAGGTCACAATTGTTCTAATGACTACATATATTTGAGGTAAGGAAAACAGAAGTTTCCATGTATTGTACAGTGTCCTCCATAATGTTTGGGACAAAGACACATTTTTCCTTGATTGTTACCCTCTGACAGTTTAAAATTATAAATCAAACAATTCAGATGAGATTAAATTGCACATTTTTAGACATTTTGGTCACACAACACTTTCTCTACACGGCCCCCCATTTCAGGGCATCATAATGTTTGGGACAATTGGTGTCCCAGGTATTTGTGATTCCTCAGGTGGGTTTTATTGCAGTTCTTGCTTTATTGCAGGTCTTCCTGCTTCTATAAGAGATGCCCCCTTCAGTCTCAGCCTTTAAATCCCGGCCGAAGACTCACTACTTCAGCTTAGCACACCCTGACTAGAGCTGCTGATTAACTGTACAGACTGCATCTCTGTTGTTAGTCATTAGCACTAAAACATAAGTAACATGATAATTACAGTATATTTGAATACTAACCCTCATCTATTCTGTTTCTGTTCTCGGTACCCAAATGTGGCAATTGGTGCCACGGCCCACCTGCCAAGTTGTTTGCCTGCCTATCATCCCTGATGGAGGATCACAGGAATCATGGGAAAGTGGGGTCCTTTCATCGGAGCAACGTTTCAGCCGTGGCATGGCCAAATGGGGAGGCAGATTTATGGATGAGGTCTCCAGGACTCTAAAATATCCAAATCTTATTATGTGATATCATCTACTGTTAAATTCTGCTCCGTACTTCTAAAATTTTTATTATTATGCTGTATTAAGGATTTGTTCTGTTTTGTGTATTGTGTTGTATTGACCCCCTTCTTTTGACACCCACTGCACGCCCAACCTACCTGGAAAGGGGTCTCTCTTTGAACTGCCTTTCCCGAGGTTTCTTCCATTTTCCCTACAAGGTTTTTTGGGAGTTTTTTCTTGTCTTCTCAGAGAGTCAAGGCTGGGGGTCTGTCAAGAGGTAGGGCCTGTTAAATCCCATTGCGGCACTTCCTGTGTGATTTTGGGCTATACAAAAATAAACTGTATTGTATTGTATTGCTTCAGAAGATACCTCGGCTTGTTTCTATTCTTTGGGGTCTGTAGCTGCCATTGTTCAACTTGAGAACCAGAACTGTGGCAATGAATGTCAAAGAAGCCATTATGAAGCTGAAAAACAAGAATAAAACCATTACAGATGTCAGTAAAAACTTAGGATGACCTAAATCAACTGTCAGGAGTCTCATTAAAAAGAAAGAATGCACTTGTGAGCTCAGTAATTGCCAAGTGACTGGTAGGCCAAGGAAAACCTCCACTGCTGATGACAGAAGAATCCTCATTATGGTACAGATAAAGCCCCAAAGGCCTGTCCGACAGATCTGTAGGGTGGGACTGGACAGCATGTCTGCCTAGGGGGTTGCCAGCCAGTATCCCAAGCTCTTTCATCGTGTGGTGAGTGCATGTTCCCCAACCTGACCTGACCTGATAGTAACATCCACATCATGATGTGGCGATGCTTCTCTGCAGCAGGCCCTGGAAGGCTCATGAATGGATCAAATTCCGGGACATCCTGGAGAAAAACCTGTTGTGGTCTTTGAAAGAAAGAACTTTGGGAGAAGATTTGATTTCCAACAAATCAGCAACCCCCATTAAGGATGGTGGTGGCAGTGTCATGTTGTGAGGATGCTTCTCTGCAAGCAGAACCATGAAGGCTTGTAAAATTAAAAGTGAATTAAGCAAAATACATGAAAATCCTAGAGGAAAGCCTGATGTAGCCTGCCAGAAACCTGCACTCTGGAAGAAAATGTTATTGTCCAGCAAGAAAATGACCACAAGGAAAAAAGCCAAAGCTACATAGGAAAGACTTAAAAACAACAATGTAAATGTCCTGGGGGTGACCAAGTCAGAGTTCAGATCTTAATCCAGTTGAGAACTTGTGGCTGGACTTCATAAAGACTGTTCACTCATGATCTCCATGGAACCTGTCAGAGCTTGTGCACTTTTGTAAAGAAGAACGGGGAGAAATGGCAGTGTGCAGATGTACAAATCTGACAGAGACCTGTGCACACAGACATAAGGCTGCCCGAGGTTCATGGATACAATGAGGCTATTAGAAATAAACTGGATACATTAGGATTAAAAGTCAAGATGGAGGTAAAAAGTTTAGGGGTAATTGTTGACTGTAATCTGAATTTTAAATCGCATATTCATCAGACCACTAGGACAGCATTTTTTTACTTAAGAAACATAAGTAAAGTTAGACCTCTTATATCACTGAAAGATGCTGAGAAATTAGTTCACGCGTTTGTTTTCAGTCAACTAGATTGCTGTAACGCACTCCTCTCAGGACCACCCAAGAAAGATATAAATCGTTTGCAACGAGTGCAGAATGCAGCTGCTAGAATCCTAACTAGGAAAAGAAAATCCGAACACATCTCTCCAGTTTTGATGTCACTACACTGGTTACCTGTGTCATTCAGAATTTACTTTAAAATTCTGCTTATGGTTTATAAAGCCTTAAATAATCTCCCCCATCTTATATATCGGAATGTCTGACACCTTATATTCCAAATCGTAACCTCAGATCTTCAAATGAGTGTCTCCTTAGAATTTTAGGAACAAAACTTAAAAGAAGTGGTGAGGCGGGTGACCTTCTGCTGTTATGCACCTAAAATCTGGAATAGCCTGCCAATAGGAATTCGCCAGGCTGATACAGTAGAGCAGTTTAAAACACTGCTGAAAACACATTACTTTAACATGGCCTTTTTATAACTTCATTTTAATCTTAATTTAACTTAATCCTGATACTCTATATGTTTAATCTCCTCAAAATAACTATTCATGGTGGCTCTAAAATCAGTACTGACCCTACTCTCTTTTCTGTTTCTTTTTCCGTTTCTTTGTGGTGGTGGCCTGCCACCTCCACCTACTCAAAGCTTCATGATGCTCCAACAATGATGGACGTATCAAAAGGCAGAAGTCTACGTGACCATCATCATCATCATCAAGTCCTTCCGTGAGAATCCTAAATCCAAAGAGGTCTGTTTCATTTATGTTAGGTAGATTGTCCAGAGGGGACTGGGCGGTCTCATGGTCTGGAATCCCTACAGATTTTATTTTTTCTCCAGCCATCTGGAGTTTTTTTGTTTTTTCTGTCCCCCTGGCCATTGAACCTTACTCTTATTCGATGTTAATGTTGATTTATTTTGTTACATAATTGTGTCTTTCATTTTTCTATTCTTTAATATGTAAAGCACTTTGAGCTACTGTTTGTATGAAAATGTGCTATATAAATAAATGTTGTTGTTGTTGTTGTTCATGTGCTAAATACTGACTTGTCCAATCAATTACTTTGTGCTTTATATTTGTAATTAATTTAGACCTTTCTGCAAAGATCTGTTTGCTCTTTAGCATTAAAGAGTCTTTTTCTGTTGATTACTGTCAAGAGCACCATTGTAAATCCACTGGGATTCAATATTGTATAACAATCCCTCCACTATGTCAGCGCCTTAACATGATTGAGTGGTTTTGCGTGATCAGTGATTCCCTGAGTGATGCCGTCAGGAGTTGTGTACACCTGGTGGGACCACCAATGGAAGTAAGGTGAGATTCAACCAAATTGTTCCACCAAGGGTCCATCCAAATGGTGGAACTTTCTGCTGTCTCTTATGGTCCTGAACATGGCTTGCAACGTGGATTCCTGACAAGAAGTGTAGCGATGAGATTGAGAATTGTACACCCTCACTACCAGCGGTATCAACAATAAAACATGAACATTTCCAAGGAGATGAATACTTCTTATAAGCCCTCTATTCTGCTTTACCATTTGTAACACCCTCCTGTCTCCACAGAAGTCCAGGATGGACATGGCCGAGTTTTATATTACCTTTAAACATTTTTCCTATTTCTGAAATAAATTGTTCATTAAGCTGGCATGTTATGCCTATCTTTTTATGCTTTCATTTAGCTAGACTAGGGGGCTATGTACCCTGCTCGTTTCGTTCACTAACACCCTGCCTGAGCTACGTGCCAGCCACTTCACGTCTCTGCCGTTCATTTCTTTTTTTTTTTTTGTTCTTTGTTGCGCCTTATAGAATTTCTTGTATTAGGAATTTGTTAGTTTTCACATACCCCTTGGGGTCAGAGCACAGGGTCAGCCATTATGCAGAGCCCCTGGAGCAATTGCAGGTTAAGGGCCTTGCTCAAAGGCCCAGCAGAGTAGGATCTCTTTTGGCAGTGATGGGGATTCGAACCGGCAACCTTCGGGATACCAGCGCAGATCCTTAGTCACCACTCCATACTCATGTATATGGATTTCACTTTCAGCAAACAATGAATGTTTTAATTCTTCATTGGAAAGAAAGACTACTTTTCCCTAAAGGCAACATGAATTAGACGATCTACAAATCTCTGACTTAAAGTTCAAAGCCAAACAATAACATACTTCTGTCATATCACCTAAGTCCATATATTGAATCACTTTTTACTGTTTCTTTATTTCACAGAGTAATAATTTCCGTTTGTTAGTGCTAATTCGATCTTTACTATCATTTTTTTGAGACTTTTCAATTTTAGCACTTGCTCTGCTCTGCATGTGTATTGCATCAACGTTTTTAAACCTCTTTATGATGTTTTAATTTGTCTTCTACTCTTTGTCTTTTATTTCCGACCCCGCTTGGAGCTGAGAGCGCAGGGACTGTGTCTGACAATAGCATTCACACGAATGAGAAGTGACTGGGCTGTGGCCGTGGTTGTAAATGTTTGAGAGGAGGGCGGGACTTGTCAAAATCTCTTGGCAAAAAGTCTCGTCTCACGGGACCTGAAATTATCTCTTGCGGGAGTTGAAATTACCTCCGAGAATGTCTCGTCTCAGAATTTTCTTTTCTAATAGAGAGACAAAGCAAGGAAGGAGGTTGCTTCCTGTTGTCCCAGCAGCCATGTAACATGCACTTCAGAAGAGAAGCTAACCACATTCTGGCCCGGTCAGTACTTGAATGGGAGACCATCTAGGAAAAGCTTGGGTTGTTGCTGGAAGTGGTGTTGGTGAGGCCAGCAGCGGGGAGCTTACCCTGTTGTCTGAATGTGGATCCCAATGCCCCAGTCCAGTGATGGCAACACTGTGCTGTAAAAATGGTGCCATCCTTCGGATGAAGCATAAATCCGAGGTCCTGACTCTCTGCGGTCATAAAAGGCCCCTGGGTGTCCTTCGTAAAGAGCAGGGTGTATCCCTATGTCCTTGCTAAACTTCTCACCACTACCTAGTCATTCTGGCCCCCTAATCATCCCGTCTGTAATCGGCTGTCTCTCTCACCCTTTCGCCATCTAATAGCTAATGTGTGGTGAGCATACTGGCACAAAAATGGCTGGTGTCACATCATCCAGACTGAGGCTCCACATTAGTGGTGGTTGAATTGGCTCCCAACTCATTATGTAAAGTGCTTTGAATAGCAAGTGCTATTTAAATGTAAAAACGTATTATTATTAAAGGTTCAGACTTTTCACTTACTTTCACTAAAGTGTCATCTTTCTTGTGTATTGCAGTTATTTCAGACGGACATCACCAGCCCCCAAACCCCACCATCTCTGTAAACATTTCAGCTGAATTTCACTTGCTTGGTGACAGGTAACTTTCTGCACTTGTCCAAGTGAATCAGCCGACCACTCCAGTGGGACGATCAGAGCGGGGGTCTGCCTGGCATAATAAATAGGGGCTCTGTCCACTTGCGAGACAACGTTAGCCTTTCAGCTCTTTAAGAATAGGAGCCCCATTCCCATGGCAACCTGTCCCAGTGAAAAGCAGTGGGTGTTTGTGCCCTTGGCCAGACTTTCAGAGATGCACTTGAATTTCAGGCAGTCTCCTAGCAACTCCACTCCAGCGGGCAGAATTGATATATCTATGTGGAGGCGGGGAGGGGGGCCATCCGGAACCTTGCACAAGACCCCTGTATTGAGCACTGTCATGCAAGACTGTGGGAATGCAGACGATGGCGAGGGCATTGTGGGGGTTTGGACCAGATGGCAGAGTAACAAACAATGGCGCTCCACGTCTGCGCGAGCGAGAGGGAGAGTTTGTTAAGGAGCTCAGCTTTGTTCTGCATGTCAATCAGAGCAGGGCAGTCATGTCAAAAAAAGTTCCTCCAAATTAGCCTTCTGTTCTCCAAAAGAATAATTTTATTGGGAAATAGAGCAATCATAAGCTTTAGTTTTTAAGGTTAAGGCACCTTGCCGAGAAGCATGATAACTAAAACGCTTTTTTTTCCATTATATCTAATAAATAAAAAATGAAACAACACTACATTTTATCTTTCCAGCAACATTCATTGCAAAATGTTTGGATATTTACATCAAATAAAGTTGATTTATTTTTTGTCCATTCCTTCAAGCCACAGGTTTAAGCCCAGTGTGTACTGAGAAGTCCTTGATTATAAACAGGGCTGCCAATCGGCACTCCAACTTGGGTTCAGGTCGTAACTTTTTTTGTCTTCTCTCTGGTTTCCTTTGTTCATGAGATTTCCTCACAGTTTCAATTTTTCCACACAGTCCAATAATGGAAACACATAAGTGCCAATACTCTGTTTTTGTCGTTCCTCAACTTGATATGCTGGAAAATTTTCCTGATTTCTTAATTGAGTGAGGGGGAGATGGTTGTCCCTCATTGGAGTTTCAAGCAATGATATATGTGCACTTTATCAGAGGGAAGGCAGCGTAATCCCCCATGGAGTTTCAATCGGGATGATATTTGTGCATTATATTGGAGAATCGGGGGGGGGGGGCCCCCCTTGGAGTTTCAAGCATGATGATAGGCGCACATTTTGTTAGAGAGTAAGAGGGGGATTGCCCAGCTGGAATTTCGATCAGGATGATATTCATGTATTATGGGAGGGATTGGATCCCCCTTGGAGTTGATCGGGATGATATTTGTGCATTATATTGAAGAATGGGAGGATGATGCCCCCCCCCCTTGGAGTTTCAAACATGATGATAAGCAAACATTTTATCTGAGAGTGAGAGGGGCAGTACCCACCTGGAATTTCAATCTGGATGATATTTATGCATTATGGCAAGGATCAGTCGCGATTATGTTCATACATTACAGCAGGGGATGCAGTCCCTCCTGGAGTTCTGATCAGGATAATATATGTGAATTAGATGGGAGAATTGTAGAAGTGGGTTCACCCTGGAAGGTATCAGGAATTACTGCTGGTGTGCAACCATTTCCTGCCAGTATGCTACAGCTAAAAAATTGAATACTGCCAGTACATCATACCCAATATTGGAGAACTGGGGGGTGGAGTGCCCCTTGGAGTTTTGGCGTGATGATATACTTTATGTACATTTTATCAGACAGTGCAAAGGAGAGACCCCTCTGCAATTTTAATCAGGATTACATCCGGTGGGATTGGTTCCCCTTGGAATTTCAATTGCGATGATTATCGTACATTAATTTGAAGGGTGCGAGAGGTCCCCTGGGCGGTGTCACAGATGCCGTTACATAACCCTTCACTACTATTACGCCATACCAAAACATGTAATACTCGGGTATGCCATACAATTATATCAGAGACATACAGAGAGTGTGGAATTTCAATCAGAGTGATATGTTATACATACATATACATTATAGCAGGAGGTGGGTCCTCCATAGAGATTCAAGTGTGTTAACATACAGTATGTACATTAAACTGGGGAATGTGGGGAATGCAATCTTTTACTATCATTATGAAAATATTTACTGCTAGTCTGGGGCAGTGAAAACTGGAATACTGATGTGTACCAGTACACATCAAGTCCTGCAGTACCAACGCATGCAGTTAGGTTGTGATGATTGATGCGTGAAACAGGCAAGATTTGATTGGCATAAAGTTTCTTGAAACGGAGAGTGAAATTTGTTTCACAGGCAATACTGCAACTGCTAAACGCAAATCTCACTGAAAAGAGTTATGGATAGCAGAGTTTTTGTGATAAAAAGCAAGAAATATTGCTCCCTGAAGTCTTGTTCACACCTCTGTGTTTCCCTGTTGTCACACGTGTAAGTCGCAGGAGCGTAACTCTGACTCTGGTCAGGTAAATAGAATGGAGGAGGATTTGAATGTAACCCAATCGCTGACACTTTTTGCCTTTGTTTCCCTAGAATGGAGGAAGAAATGAAGCCTAATTATCAGAAGCTCCACCCCTTCCTGTCTGACCCTTATATAAGAATGTGGATAGCTGGAGGTCTGTGTTCCTTCTGGACCCTGCTTTCACCAAAATAACTGCTCCAGTAAAGACAGCCTTATTTTGTAATGCACCTTTAATGGTGACATAGCTTTGGACCTATTGTCCTGACTTTTTTGTTCTGTGTATTCTTTTTGCCTGTCGTATTAAATGGGTGTTACCCCAACATTTTGGCTGCTTCCCCATTTTGTTTCCATACTGTGTTCTTCTCTGTAGCTTCATAATACCTGTAACTATTATACTAAGTTATTTTCCTGTATTTTTCAATGCCTCTCTAAGTTTGTCGGACACATATTTTACATGGATTGTGAAATTTTGAACCCAGAGGAATATGAATGTAACACTAATTTTGTAAAATTTGGCTAACATTTCATAAGTTGTTTCAAAATGTCTTATCTGAACGCCATTTTGCTTGTTTACGAGCACGGCTTTTTAACATCAGTTGTTACCACGGTGATCCATCCCAGGAGTGTGCGCCTGCGAGATCATTTGGAGTACCAGCATAAAGGTTGGCTCAGATGTTTCCTGAGCATCTGATATTAGGGTTCTCTGTTTGATTTCACTGCTATCTCTGACTGATTTACTGTTTTTTTTAACTAGATATTTTTTCAAGCTTTATACTTTGATTCTTGGGTTAGGGTTCTTAATTTTTTGTGATCGGTTGGCAGTCCTTTCAGTATTGACCTCTACCTGTTTTCAGATTCAGTTTTCAAATTTTCACTGTTCTCATCTTGAGCCAGTACAGAAATCTGTCGCCCACCAGTAAAATTGACTTTATTTATGCCATTCATTGACATCACCGTGGAGAAGCACAATACGTTTTTTAACAATGGTACACATTGCGTAATTTTCACACTAAAATGCACGATTGTGCACATTACTGTGTTTTCTCCATAGTAAAACTCACTGATGGGTTGCTGCTTTCCCCTCCTCTCAGCCGTTTCACAGCCTTCCTGTTTCTAAATTTCCCAGAAGAGGTTAAGGATGTGCACTCTGAAAAAATTGTGGAGATTCAAGTTTCATATCTGTCTCATTTGCATTTTTAGGATTGCTATCGCCAAGATCGCTATCATAATTACCAAAGTGGGAAGTGAATTACCAGAACATGTTTGGTAAATATATACACATGATAGGAAATGTGTTTGGCATTTTTTTTTCATTTTCTTTAAACCTATATTTACAAACTAAAGAAGAGGAAGACCCATTCTGGTTTAATGCATGTAAATGCTTCCAGTCAGGAACTAAAAACATTTCTTTATGTGTCAATGGCACAAATTTTGCTGGCAGTGAAATACCACTTGTTTCAAGAATTTATTTGCCAAACAAAACATTGAGTTTCACTGCAATCTTAATTTCATGTGAATCGTTTTGTACATCACTAGTAGAGGCTCTAAATTGATTCCTATAGGTTAGTCTCCTGTAACACCTTTGCAAAAAATAGGTTTAGAAAATGGGTGTACAATTGTGGTGTCCGTCTTCTTTGTCAAAGTGATAAAACTGTTGTGGATGTGTGTCCATAAAGTTGCCCCTACTTGAATTTTTTTTACAATTTTAAATTTTAAAAGGAATCGGAAAATCATCTGCTCAACTGCCACCCACCAGGTCATAAACTTTTTATCAATGAGTGTGTGTATTACTTGTGTTGTTCATCTCGATTCTGCTGGTCCCAGAATACATTTTACATTTTTGGTTGCTCTCATATGGCTGGGGATCGCGAGTGTTGTTGGTTGTTCTAATTTCTATGATGGTTGTTCTCATAAAAATGTAAATGTGGTTTACTCACTAAGAAGACAAAATGAGGATTCAGTAAGTCAAGGAATGGTCATGTTCTGCAGAAGTTAGATTCATTTGAGTGATTCATCCATAGGTGATGTGTGATAACAAGAGTTAGGATAAATAAGCCCAAGAGGATTCTGTAGTTGCTAATCCATTCCTTGATTTGCATTATTCCCATATCAGTTCCTCATAAAAGGCATCTACAAAGAGTTTGCTATCTTTGTCCTGAATCCCTTGGACAACACTTTATAATCTAGATTTGTGAGGGAAACTGGTCTTAAAAGCCAGGTCATATAGGAAAGTGCCAATGATCGTTAGTGGCTTGCAAGATTTTTGGATCAAATCTCTTCTTTGTCCTGGCCATATTTTGAGCTTAATTCTCCCTGTCTGCCATGGACAGAGGTTTCACCAGTTTGATGACTTACAAGAAATTGAAAAACAAGAACTTCAGATGCATTGCAAAATAAGTAATGGGCCAGGAGACTTCCTTCTGATTTTTAGCAGGGTGTTCCAATACCAAGAATTGACTGGTTGTCTTTGGGCTTGTCAAAGAAAATGGAAGACGACATTTCTGTGGTTTTCAGTTTTCCATCTCCTCCCTCACTAGCCTGGGATTCCTGGCTGCACTCTTCACAGCAGCAGCAACAGCAGTCCATGAAGGCCTGGCCCAGTGGTTTGCAGAGGCACAAAAGGAGCACAGGGGTCACAGAGGACTTGAAAAACAGAAAAAACTGGTTAATGAGACTGAGGAGATCCAAAGTAGGTTGAGAAACGTCCAAGGTCAAGTAGGCCAGCACAATGTTGCAGATGTTTTCAGGCAGAATGCAGATCCCATAAATAATGGCCAAACCTGTCACGGTACAATTGAGCTGCCGTTCACACTGAATATGTTTAGGGGAAACTCTGGCATCTTGATTCTTGTTAGAACTCCTTATTCTTCTTGTAATAAGCTGACAAGAAAGAGTGAACAGGACTGGCAAGCAAAAGTAGCAGCCAAAGTACCACCACATACGGGCATCTTGATACGTCATCACCAGCGAGTAGATGGACTCTGGGAGGTTAGTGGAGGGATTCATGGTGCAGGAATCAATGATGGTGCCTAACATGGCTGATTGATTTTGAGTGAGCTGCCATAGCAGGACTTCGGGTATAGCGAGTATCATTGAGCCAATCCAAATCACTGCCAGCTTAGCAAGGATGGACTGGCACTGCTCAATGGACCGGCTCTTGGGCTGGGTGCTTGTGGCAGCATGAAATCGATCAATCCCAAGGGCACACAAACTGAATGTAGTCACACCCAAGGATGATACCTAAAAGGAGAAAGAAGAAAGCAGCATGTGAGTTGAAATGTGTTGCAATTAAAGTCAAAGTCAAAGTGAAGTCAAAGTAAAGTCAGCTTTTTAGATATAATGTATGTCCAAGTAAACCTGCAAGGACATAACTGCCCAAGTACTATCTACCAACCCTCCAACATTCATACCCAAGACACACTGTATCTGCCAAAGGCAACTTTCCTGATACATTAGTGACCAAAGAACAATAAATCAATCAGTAATGCTTAGACAGATGGAAATATTTTATTTTTACGTGGTAGAACACAGTAATTACAGTCAGTAAGCTTAACAAACATCACAAGTAAATTAATGTAAGGAATTATTAAAATTGAGCAGCACATGGAAAGAACAGGATTTTTACTGAACAGTCAGCATGGGATCAGAATTTGGAAAGTTAGAAGTGCTGTATTGATTAAATAAACCCAAATCTAACAAATCACCAGGACAAGATCAAATTTATCCTCAAGTTCTTTAGGAGGTTTGTGAGAACATACATAAACCTTTGACACATACTTTTAGGAAGTCACTGCATACTGAGGAATTTTCTAAGGACTAGAAAATAGAAAATATTATTTTTCTGTTACATTAAAAGAGTAATGCTTACGGTACATCACAAGTAAATTACAGGATGGAATCATTAAAGCAAAGTTGGGGCAGCACACATCTAGAACAGGAGTTTTACTGAACAGTCAGTATGGGTTTAGACAAGGGAGGTTGTGTTTTACTAGCATGCTGAAATTCAATGAGAAAGCAAGAAAAGGATAAGATCAGAGTAGTGTAAATGATATTATTTATCTGGACTTTCAGAAGGCATTTGATAAGGTGCCACATAAGAAAATGGGCATCAAACTAAAAGAAGTGGGAGTTCAGGGTGTTGTGTGAAAATGGGTGAAGAACTGACTAAAACGCAAGAAGCAGAGGGTGATGGTGTGAGGAACCTTATCTGAAATTGGTAAGTAATTTGGATAGGAATATGAGTAACAAGCTGGTTAGGCTTCATAGATGATACCAAACAAGGTGGATTGGCACATCAGATAGAATATTTTGAATCTTTATAGATAGATTTGGACAGCATTCGGGAGTGGGCAGATTTATGTCTGATGAAATTTAATGTAAGTAAATGTAAAGTATTACACATAGTAAGTAAAAATGTGAGGTATGAATACACAATGGGAGGTCTGAAAACTGAAAATACACCATATGAGAAGGAGTTAGGAGTCGCTATGAACTCGACACTATCAGCTTCCCGTCAGTGTTCAGAAGCCATTAAGAAGGCTAACAGAATGTCACATTATATAGCACCCTGATGTGTAGAGTACAAGTCCAAGGAGGTTCTGCTCAAGCTTTATAGCACTGTCGAGGCCTGGGGAATTGTGTGCAGTTTTGCTCTCAGGGTACAAAAAAAAGCAGTGCTAAAAAACTTCCCTAGAAGAGTAATTTGGCTGATTCTAGGACTGCAGGTGATGGGTTATGAAAGAAAGAAAGATTAAAAGAGATGAGCATCTTTTCATTTTTTGCTAAATTATTGTTAAATAAACACTTGCCGAAAATCAGAGTAGTGCACGAACAAGCTGCACATTTCAACGTGATTGAGCTTCTGAACTGAGGATTCATCTCTCCCTATCATTCACTGGACAAGACTCCTGTCTTTAAAATGCACTTTGCATGTTGTGAGCATATAACAAAGATTACATGATGAGTGGGATAGTGTAACGTGAGATTTATTTATATCTTATAAAATTGCTTTCTGTTGCTCAGCATTAGGCCCCTAATTAAGGTGCATCATAACCTTTGTTATCTCAATCAATGAAAATAAGAAATTACATTTTTCTCTCTCTCATCACTACAAACAGCAGGGGGTAAGTATTGTCATAATTTGGTATATATATTGGCATGCCATGAGGACAAAGGAAACCGGAGAGGGACATAAATGTAGAAATTTTGGTTTCCAGGAAGACAAAAAAAGCCAAATCCAAAGCATAACCTGAATGTAAAGTTGAAAAACAGAAACTAAAGTATTTTAGTCAATGAGAACTTTGTTTGAACATGAGATTTGAATCATTTTGTTACGCTCACATTACAGGACTCATTGATCAGTTCTGATCTTTTGCTCAGATTAGATTTGCCTCTCTTAACGGTTCACAATCAGAATTGCAAGTGACCCGTAACTAACTGTATTGTGAGTATATGTGTCCCCCCAAGACATTGATACATTTGCGCTCGAGTCATCTGCATCACCAGCAACAACACAGTCGTATTTGTGAGATGACTCGTGCTCAAATGTATCAATGTGTGCATTCAGAGGACAGATACATTAACATTACATTTAGATACAGGTCTCTTGTACTTCAGAATATGTCCCCCAGGGGAAGCTAGCAAGGACAAAAAAGACTGAAACCAGGAGAACAGGCACAGTCCAAAATGCTAATAAAGATCAGAAACTAGGAGACCAGACTGTACTGGCACAAAAAAAAATAAAAAAAAAATAAGTTTTGAAATATATGGCAAAAAATTATTTGAAAAAATGGTCAAAATGGAAAGTACTTAGAAAAAAGATCTGTCTATTATAAAAAAAATCTTGGGAGGGAGACTAGGGAGACAAGACATGATCTTCTCGGAAGACAATTTGATGTCCCGTGAGAGACACTTTAACATCACATGAGACAACATTTAAAACAAGTTCACGGACATCTAACCTAGCAGTTGTTGGAATGCTTTTGACAGACAGACATCATGTGCTCCCAGCTCTTAAAACGACAAGCGACAAGCAGAACACGCAGCTTCGCCAGCAGCAGCAAGCCAGCAGATGATCTGACGGCATCTCCTAGCGTGCGTTCAGTCCCCCTAACCCCTCTCCCCCTTCTGTACAGGGCTTTTAAATGATCGACTTGCAGCGCGACAAACAGAACGTGCAGCTCGCCAGCAGCAGCAAAACAACATGATCCTAAGGCATCTCCTTAGCGTGCATTCAACAACGCGAGCAGCATTATACGTCCTGCGAGAAAGAGATTTAACCATGCCCGGAACCGGAAATAAAGGACAAATATTGTTTGTACAAAAGCTTTAAAGTAAAAGTGAAAATAATGAATATGTAACAATTCCCATGAAAATAACAATCTCTTTAAATTGTATATCCGGTAAAACAAACCCGAGGGTGGGCGAGCGAAGTGAGCAGGGGGTGGAGCTCCCTTAGTTTCTTTAAAGAAGAATCATGCAAAATTTTGGTCATCCAAATGCTTTTTGCTAAAATAATTTTTTTTTTTTTCGTTTTGCCTGATCTCAATGTTTTGAATCTTGTTCTGTATTTCTATCTACATCTTTTTCTTCTGGTCTCACTCTTTACTTTGCTAGCATGCTTAGATTCTTAGTTTCTATAAGTGACCCTGAAATGAGGCCTGTTTTTCACAATGTGCAGGAGATGTAAGGAGAAATAAAAGAACTTAAGTAGCAAAATCAACACATCCATGACCATATCAAAGAGAGAGGGACTTAAAGAAGATCCCTGGTGCAGACCTTTTCGAATGAGAATCTTGTCTGCTACCCATACACTGCTTCAAAATGGTGGCACACATACACTGTCACAAGCAAAATATTTTAAACCATCCTAAAGCAGTAATCTGGCTGGAATATAAGGACAGAAATTGATATTACAACCCAAAAAGTCTACAGTAGGATATAAAGTGCTGCGAAAAGAGGTTCAGGAAAACATGTAAAAAAAATGAATACTGAAGACAAATCACAACAGGAATATCTGTGGGAAGAGAGACAGACAGACAGATTTGGGATCGTAGATGGTGAGCCCCTGATAGACACTCCATGTCTCTCTATCCCTCTCTATGGATAGATAAATACAGTATGTGTGAGAAGCTGATAGAGGGAATGTCTGCGCAAGGAAACAGCAGTATGAACTAGACAGAACAAGACTGAGGGGGTGGAGTAGTGACAATGATTAGGAGTTTGGTATGGATCAGGGATGGAGAGATGGTTTTGAGAAGTTAGATATGAATGACCTTAAGTAATTGTCTAATTCTCAGCATATTCTTACAGTAATGGCTTTCTTCCTTCCTTCTACAAGGAGCATGAAATCTGCACAAGTGGTGGCGATTTGGAGAGCATGTGCACTCACTGACCATACTAAAGCAATGAGAGTAGTGTTCTGTAATGCTCACTTGCGCTGTAAGCTGTTGATAGCAAAACCGTATAAATCTAAATTTTCTTTCTTTGTTTTTGTTCAAGTCTCACCCAACAGTTATTCCAAACAGTTACATCTCTGTGAAATCTTAGTTGTATGGAAATAGATACCCCAACACTGCTTCTAACCCATGTCTGCATTCCATCATACATGACCTGGACTATCCTCACCGATGTAAGTCGGCACCAGATGACGTTGAGGCAACCGCTGTTCAAAATGGTGGCACATATACACTGTCACAAGCAAAATATTTTATACCATCCTAAAACCATATACTAGCTGGAATATAATGACAGAAATTGCTGTTTTTGTCCACCGTGTTGCTAGGTAGCTTTAATGAATGTTAGGGGTGGAGTCATGGAGGTTGCCATGCCAACATTAATCACCCAATGGGTTAAAAGGTCTACTATCAGAGCACTTCCTCATCTGAGTCTGGGGATAGAAACTTCCTTTAGCGTGCTACCTTTTGAGCTCTTTAATTTATTTGTATTGTATTTTCCGGTTTCGACACTTGACTTTTAGTTTACGTGTACTTCACTTAATATTTTTTAATCTCCCAATTTTGACCTTTGCTACTGTCGTGATTTGGTGTGCTCTTGGCTCCTCAAAGGCCGTGATCCATGCGTGTCGGCGTGGCGTGAGAAGGAGGAGGAGGTTGGGAGCATGCAGTGATACAGCGCGTCACCACACCTACCACACGACGAAACACCTCAGGATCCCAGTTAGGACCCAAGTGCGGCCATGTAACACATGACACACTAGTTTGGATGGAATGGAACAGTGTGAAGATTTTACAGCAGCTGAAGTGACGTGACGGGATAAAAGTGCAAATCCTTATCCAACCTGCAGATACAAAATCTTTGAAGTTTTACTTTGTGCTCTTTTCTTGCTTGTACTTTTGGGTTTAACTCTCTTGTTCTCTCGACCATAATTATTGTCTCTCATATTGGGCTTTGGTTTTGTTTCACTTCATGTCTGTTTTTTGTTTTGTCTTTTATGTGCCTCTCACAGTTTTGCTCTAATATTTATCTGACAGTTCACTGACAGAACTGCTACATTTTATCCGCGTCTCTTCTTTCCATCCGTCTTATAACATCTTATTTTGCTTCCTACTGCACAGTAATCTCACCTGATGTACAATGACTTAATTTCTATAAATGTATCTACATGGGCTCTTGAATTTGTTTAACATATCATTTTAAGAGCCTTGTATAATTACAGGTTGGTTTATGTATGACTCTCTATTCATGGTAGTACATAATAATTCAATTCTTTATTAGCATTTTTTAAACAAAGTTGTTTTGCAGAATGAGTGGATATCAAAAGTGTACAATGCTGACTTGCTAAATTCTTATCAAATTCCCAATGAAATGAATTGCTCAAAGGTGATGTCACAATTTCTCCACACCTTTCCAAGGAAATTTTATACACATTGTTAGGTGGATTTAACACATGCTTTCCTTAAAGTCTCAAGACTAATCTGGTCCAATTTTCAGACCTGTTTATTCTAGCTTAGTGTTCACGAAGGGCAGAGCAACAACACCACTGGGGAAAAGGCAGGAAACACACGTAGACAAAGCCCACATTGATGAAGATGACAACTTGGAGTCACCAATTAACCTAACTTGCTCTTCTGTGAGGATGTGATAGGAATACCCACTCAGACAAAGGAATAATGTGTGAACTCCACATTGACAGTGTCCAGGTTCAGCATTTGAATCAAGGAACGTGGAGTCATCAGGTGGCAATGCTGCATTGACCTCTTCTACTTCTTCTTTAGCATCTTCTTTTCTCACTTCTATGTGGGGTGTCACACACGTGCGCATGGGAGGCAGCTAAAGGGCTTGAGTGAAGGCAGTTCGGAGGCATGCCGGGGTGTGGCAGAGTGCACTGACTCTTTTTCTCCCTTGCCTGTAGACCATCCCCGGGGATTTCACCTGGATCTCCTGACATCACTTCCGGGACTGAGCCAATGGAAGTCGGCCACACCAGCTCCAGTCCCTCTGATGTCACCTCCGCTCTGAGCCAATGGTGGAAGACCACGTGCCAGATCCATACGACCTCACTTCCTGTCTCCCCCTTTAAAACCTGCCCCTTTTCCTTTGTTTCTCTAGTCTTGTTTTGGACTCGGTTGTGTGCACTTCAGTGCTCTGTATTTTAAAGAAAACGACTTTTGCAGCCAGGATACCACAATATACGGGTGGCTGCCCCAACTCTTTATCTGTCATGTCTCGTTCTTGTGACAGTGGCGTAGCGGCAGGATGGAGAAGTCCCGAGGAGAAGGGGACAGGACCTGCAATATACCCAGGTGGGAGCGTGCGGGGCCGAGTATTCAGGCGGGAGGGTGCCCGTGGTTGGCGTGACCGGTGCGGGCTCCGCTCCGCACTCATAACTAGCCATCTGGAGGGCCAGGGAGTGTGCGGGTGGGGCTCACAGAATTGGGCTGCCCTGGAGGGGAGGCAAAGGGACTCAGTATGCTCTCTTGGGGAGAGTGCCTGCCTCCCTGAAACCAAAGCCCCATTTACCACCTAGGGGTGCCCCAGACTGGCAGGTGAATAAAATAAAAATGGAGGTTGGACCCTGAGCGGCCACCAACAAACAAGCCTGGTCCTTATGGGCAATGGTAGGGCATTGGCTACGGCCATTTGAAAACACGCCCTACCAAATAATAGAGCAGGTAGCTTGCTATCTGCTCCTGGAAGCGCTTCCCCGTGGCTTCACCCAGCCGGTTTGGGGCGAGCAGTTTAAGAACATGTCTGAGCTCATAGAGCTTATGGAGACGCAGAGGGCGGCCTCACACTCTGGGGGAGCAGAACCGTCCTCATGTCAAACTCAGCCGGGTGCGTTCCAAGACCTAGCCCCCCCTGTACAATCCGGAGCCAGATGGCGTCCGCGCGGGCGGCGCAAACCGCTTGGAGGCAAGGAGGAATGCAGGTGGAGGGTGAGGAGGGGTTGGTGTGCTCTGGCTAATCCGTTGGCGGTCCCACATACTGGCGTGGTGATCGTCAACGGACACAAGACCACAGGTTTGTTCGACTCCGGCAGCAACATTTCATTGTTGCCCCCGCTTTGTGCAACCGCAACAGTGGCTAAATTTAAGACCGGTATAACCTGTGTCCACGGAGACATCCGCTGGTACAGGTCCGCCGCTGTGTCATCAGTTACGGAGGGTCAGTTAGTAAAGCTCACCGTAGCGTCCTACCTGATCCTCCACACCCGGTGATACTAGGGCGGACTGGTCTAAAATCAAAGCGGTGAGACACATACCACTCCGGGGTTAATTTGGGCCTCGTTATGGACGGAGATAACCCGTCTCAAGCTGCCTCCACGCCGTGTAATCAGCCGGCAGAGAGAGACGGCAGTCGCCCTGACTGGCGTGGCAACTCCGGCCGTCGCGGGCTAACCGTCATCCACCAACGCGCGGCGGAGCGGAGGAAACCACGCCCATTGAGGTCGGCGCTGACCCTCTCTCCGTGTTGCGGTTCCAATTTAAAAGCGCCGGCTTCTTTTAGAAGGGAGCAATGGAATGATGACTCCCTGAAGTTTGTAAAAAATGCAGTGGTCCTTGTCAATGGCCAGCGCACTAATCAGTCGATGCCACAGGGCCCCTACTTTGTGCTAGATAATGACCTCCTTTACCGTGTAGCAATGCATGACGGGCAGGAGACGAGGCTGCTGCTAGTGCAGCGTACCTTCCGCGGCAGGTCTGTGAGCTAGCACACGCCCACCTCCTAGGTGGCCACCTGGGCACCGAAAAAACTCTGGAGCGGATCAAGCTCCGTTTCTACTGGCCAGGAATTAATGAGGAGGTTAGCCGCTTTGCGCTTCCTGCCCGGAGTGTCAACTGCGACAAATTCCTAGGAGGGACCGTGCTCCTCTCATTCCTATTCCACTGATTGGCGTTCCCTTCCACAGAATCGGGTCGACCTGGTGGGACCCTGGAGCCCTCAGCCCGAGGACACAAGTACATTTTAGTCCTCGTGGATTACGCTACGATACCCGAAGCTGTTCCGTTGCGCTCAGCTACCTCTAAAGCCATCGCACGGGAATTACTAGGGGTATTGGCGTGGGGATCCCCAAAGAAGTCTTGACAGACCAGGGGACCCCTTCACCTCGGAAACGTTCAAGGAGACTGCCAGATTACTGAAAATAAAGCATTTAAAGACCTCGGTGTATCATCCTCAAACCGACGGATTAGTAGAGAGGTTTAATCAAACTCTCAAGCAAATGCTGCGTAAGGTGGTCAGCGAGGATGGAAGGAACTGGGATCAGCTCCTCCCCCTCGTCCTTTTTCCTATCGGAAGTCCCACAAGCCTCCACGGGGTTCTCCCCTTTGAACTACTATACGGGCGACAACCTCGGGGCATATTAGATATTTTGAAAGAAGGCTGGGAAGAAGAGGCTCTTCCCTCCACAAACATACTGGAATATATCGCAGTTACGCGATAGATTTGGAAAAATTCGGCCTGTCCTTAAAAGTCACATGGAGGAGGCTCAAGCAGCGCAGGCCCGGTACTACAACCGCGGCACGTCTCTTCGGAGTTCCGCCCGGGAGATCGGGTCATGGTCCTAGTGCCTACCTCCCACTCTAAATTGCTTGCCCACTGGCAGGGCCCCTACGAAGTTAAGGAGAGGAAGGGACTGGTCGACTATTTGGTGAGTCAACCCAATCGCCGGCCAAAGGAGCGGTTTATCATGTGAACCTGCTGAAACCGTGGAAGGACAGGGACCCCGATCCCTCCTCCGCCAGCCCGCTCACTCTTCGCTCACACACACGACCTTAACTTCGGCACGGACTTAAGTCCCAGACAGCGGCAGGAGCTGGAAACAGTTATCCGGACCGTTCGGGAGGTAGTCAGTGAGAACCCCGGAAGGACCTCTCTGATTGAGCACAACATCGTGACAGAGCCCGGGGTTGTTGTCCGAGAACGCCCGTATCGTCTTCCCGAGGCAAAAAAGGCTGAAGTGGAGCTTGAGATCAAGCGCATGCTGGAGCTAGGTGTGATTGAGGAAAGTTATAGTCCCTGGTCCAGCCCCATTGTGCTCGTCGGTAAGCCTGGCGGAAGTTGGAGGTTCTGCAATGACTTCCGTCGGCTTAATCAGGTCTCCCAATTTGATGCTTATCCAATGCCACGCGTGGGCGACCTCCTCGAGAGGCTTGGACAGGGTCAATACCTGACCACACTTGACATGACGAAGGGTACTGGCAGGTTCCTTTAACGGACTCCGCGAAGGAAAAAAACGCGTTTAGTACCCCTAGCGGACACTGGCAGTATCGTGTCCTTCCATTTGGGTTACACGGGGCTCCAGCAACCTTTCAGCGTCTGGTGGACAAAGTGCTTCGGCCTCATAACTCATACAGTGCTGCCTACCTGGATGACGTGGTCATCTATTCCAGCACATGGAAGGAACACCTACAGCATGTCCAAGCGGTATTACGGACACTTGGTGAGGCGGGCTCGGATTAATCCCAAGAAATGCTTCTTGGATTAAGCGAGGCCAAATATTTAGGCTACCTGGTGGGTCGGGGTACCGTAAGGCCACAGTGCTCCAAAATTGATGCCATTCTGAAATGGCCCGTCCGCGAACCAAGCGGCAAGTCCAAGCCTTTCGGGTTAGCCGGGTACTACCGCCGGTTTGTACCCGGTTTTGGGAGAGAGCGCGCCTTGACTGATTTAACAAAGAAGAGGGCCCCGAACATTGTGGTATGGACTGAAAAAACAGGCGCTGCATTTGGTGACTTAAAGCAGGCCCTTACGTCCACACCTGTTTTGATGGCACCTAACTTTTCTTTGCCTTTCATCCTCCAGACGGACGCTTCGGACACAGGCCTGGGCGCCGTGCTGAGCCAAAGCGTCGATGGTGTGGAGCACCCCATCATGTTCCTGAGCGGAAACTGTTGGACCGGAGACCAGGTATGCTGCGGTGGAGAGGGAGGCTCTGGCGATTAAATGGGCGATTACTCAGCTGAGGTACTACCTGTTGGGCCGGGAATTCACCCTTGTCACGGACCATGCACCCTACAGTGGATGGCCCTCCACAAGGAGTCGAATCCGCGGGTCACCCGGTGGTTTCTTGACCTGCAGCCGTACAAGTTTTCGCTCGTTCATCGTCGGGGCGCTCTCCGCCAACGCTGATGCTCTTTCTCGGGTTCACGACCTCTCGGTTAGGTCGCCCGACCCGTCGGGTCTGGGCTAAGGGGGGGGCCTTGTCACACACGTGCGCATGGGAGGCAGCTAAAGGGCTTGAGTGAAGGCAGTTGAGGCATGCCGGGGTGTGGCAGAGTGCACTGACTCTTTTTCTCCCTTGCCTGTAGACCATCCCCGGGGGATTTCACCTGGATCACCTGACATCACTTCGGGACTGAGCCAATGGAAGTCGGCCACACCAGCTCCAGTCCCTCTGATGTCACCTCCGCTCTGAGCCAATGGTGGAAGACCACGTGCCAGATCCATACGACCTCACTTCCTGTCTCCCCCTTTAAAACCTGCCCCTTTTCCTTTGTTTCTTTAGTCTTGTTTTGGACTCGGTTGTGTGCACTTCAGTGCTCTGTATTTTAAGGAAAACGACTTTTGCAGCCAGGATACCACAATATACGGGTGGCTGCCCCAACTCTTTATCTGTCAATGTCTCGTTCTTGTGACAGGGGTCAATATGTTGGACCAAAACGTGTCCATACAGCTTGGTCCTGCACAACCTTCTCAATCAGACCCATTTCCTTTAAGTCTTCCTTTACTCTATCCATACACCTTTGCTTTGTCTTCTGCTGGATTTCCATTCCCATCACTCTTTTACCCACATATTGATTGACTGTCCTCATCACATGTCCATACCACTTCAACCTACTGTCCTGTATTTTCTTAGGTACTTTTGTTGTACCACTGATTGTCTCATCTCTTATTCTGTCCCTTTTTGTAACTCCATACATACATATCAACATTCTCATTTCTTCCACACCCAGCTTCTTCTCCAGCTCTCCCTTTACTACCCACATCTCAGCTCCAAACAGCATTGTTGGTCTTACCACTGTTTTAAAGCATTACCTTTCAACTTCACCTTTATTCTTTAATCACACAATACTCCTGATGACTTCTTCCATTTATTTCATCCATGCTGTGGGTTATCTCTCCTAGCTCATAGCTCCTACCGATCCTAGATATTTAAATTTCTTCACTCTTTTCAAAAGCTCTTCCTTCAGGCCAGCTTCTAAATCCCGATCACCATTAAACCTCATATGTTCTGTCTTCTTTTCCTATTTATCACCAGCCATCTATCTTCCAAAGCCCTTCTCCATTCCTCCAGCTACCTCTTCTACATTTCTGGAGCTATACAACACATTGTCATCAGCAAAAAGCCAGCACCAGGGAGGATTGCTCTTTTTTCCCATGACTCAACACATCCATAACCAGAGCAAAGAGGTAAAGAGTTAGAGAGATCCCTGGTTAAGACCTAATCGAACTGAGATCTTGTCTGTTATCCCAGCACTGCTTTTAACTGGAGTCCTCACTCCCTGAGTCATATCCAGGACAATATTAATAGGACAGGACACCTCCAAATTGAATAATTCAGGTTTGAAAATGTTATTATATACATGAATAACTCCTCGGGTTACCCTGTAAAACCGACATTACTCATTTTCTTCCTGTTGACTATATTCAGTCAGGTCAGTGGCGAGCTGAGGCTGTTTCTGTACCATCGGGTTTAGGAGCCAACCTATTTAGTTTTGCCCATGACCTCCTTCACGACATGGGCAGAGTGGTGGCTCTAAGGCTAGGGATCTGCACTAGTAATCGGAAAGTTGCCGGTTCACATCCCATAAATGCCAAAAGTGACTCTACTTCATTGTGCCCTTAACCTGCAATTGCTCAGTCCTTGGTATGGCGTTAACCTGCATCCAGCCCTGCATGTAGGCCCTCCAACCTGCAGAGAAAAACCTGGGGTTTGGTGGCAGAATTGGCACTCCAGCCACCATAAAACACCTTACACTGGTCCATTCCATATGAACTTGTGTGGTGCTGAGGTGTCACCCATTGCATGGCTGCACTCGGGTCCTAATCTGGGATCCTGAGGTGGTTTGTCATGTGATGGGTGCTGCAATGTGCTGTGTCAGTGTGTGCTCCTAACCTCTTTCTATTTAGTTTTGACTGAGTGTGAAGTGGAAATCAACAGAACATCTACAGTGAAAAAATACATCTGAAATATACTGTGCCTTCAGAAAGTACGCAGGTCCCTTCACATTTTACACATGTTGTTATGTTGCTGCCTTATACTAAACTTCCATCCATCCGTTATATCCTAACTACAGGGTCACTGGGGTCTGCTGGAGCCAATCCTAGCCCACACAGGGTGCAAGGCAGGAAACAAACCCTGGGCAGGGCACCAGTCCACCACAGGGCACACACACCAAGCACAATTTAGAATTAAATCGCCAATGCATCTAACCTGCATGTCTTTGGACTGTGGGAGGAAACCAGAGCACTCAGAGGAAACCCATGCATACATGGGGGGAACATGCAAACTCCATGCAGGGATGGACCTGTGAAGCGAACCCAGGTCTCCTAACTGCGAGACAGCAGCGCTACCCACTGAGCCACCGTTTAATCAGATGTTAGTTGAAGCAGCTTTGGCAGCCTGGAGTCTTCTTGGGTTTGACATGACAAGCTGAACACACCTGGATTTGGGGATCTTTCTGCCATTATTATCTGCAGACCCACTCCAGTCCTGTTAAGCTGGATAGTGGCCAACTTTGGACAGCTATTTGCAGTCTCTCCAGAGATGTTTGATTGAGTTCAAGTCTTGGCTCTGGCTGAGCAACTCAAGGATGTCCCCAGAGTTGCCCCTAAACCACTAATGTGTTGTCTTTGCTTTGTGCTTATGGTCCGTGTCCTGCTGGAATGTGAGCCTTTGGCCCACTCTGAGGTCTAGAGTCTTCTTTAAGGATAGCTCCATACTTTGTTCTGTTCAGCTTTGCCTCCTCCTGTCTATTTAGTCTGCCAGTCCCCAACCCACAGCATAATTCTGCCACTACCAGTTCTTCATTGTTGAGGTGGTATTGCACAAGTGATGAGGGGTGCCTGGTTTCCTCCAAACTTGATGCTAACACTTAAGGCCATACTCTTCAGTCTTGATTTTTTTCAGTCTAGAGAATGTTGTTTCATAGTCTGAGAGTCCTTTAGGTGCCTTTTTGTAAATTCCAAGCAGGCTTTCACATCTCATCTGGCCACTCTGTCATAAAGCCCAGATTAATGGAGTGTTACAGTAATGGTTTTCTTTCTGAAATTTTCTGCCATCTCCACACTGGTTCACTGGGGCTCAGCTAGCATGACTATTGACCTCTGGGGCACCTCACTTACCAAGGCCCGTCTCTCATGATTGATCAGTTTGGCTGGGCAGCCAGCTCTTGGAATAGTCGTGGTTGTTCTATATGCATTTCATTTCAAAATTATGGAGGCCACTGTGCTCTTGGAAGCCTTTGATACTGCAGAAAATGTTTGCACCCTTACGAAATCTGTATCTTGTCAAAATCCCACCTCTAAGCTCCACAGGCAAATCTTAAAACCTCATGGCCTGGTTAATTGCTCAGTTGTGGGACCTTCAATGGATACATCCAAACAACTGAGCAGACTGCATGTAGAAACATCTCAATGATGATCAACAGAATGGATGCACCTGAGCCAAATTCTCAGTTTTGCAGCAAAGGGTCAGAAATACTTGCGTCATTTTGATATTTCAATTTTTTGTTTTTAATAAATTTGCAACAATTCCTAAAGTCCTGTTTTCACTTGTCATTCTGGAGCATTGAGTCTTGCCTGATGAGGGGAAAATGAATTTAAAAGATTTTAGCATAAGGGTGCAACTTAGCAAAATATGTAAATAGTGAAGCAGTCTAAAACTTTCTGAAGGCACTGAATGTGGCACAGTGTTTAAGGCTTTGGAATTTGGACCTCAAACTGTGAGGGTGTGGGATCAAATCCTACGACTGACACTGTGTGACCTCGAGCAAGTCACTTCACCTGCCTGTCCTCCAATTAGAACAACAAAAGAAATGTCACCAATGTTGTTAGCCACCTTAGATAAAAATGTTAGCAAAATAAGTAAATGCATGAGCCTCCTTTACGTGGGGCCCAACTGTAAATAGTTGACGAGACTGCCCTGCCAGTTAGAATGGACTGTAGCAGGCCTGCTTTGCCAGGAAGACCAGGGCTCAACTTCCCAGTGGTGTGAAAGCTTGTTTTTTAATAAAATAAAACTAAGAAACAGAAATATCAAAACTTTTTTTCTTTCTTTTTTGATCATAAAAGTATGCTAAATTAGAACAAATATAGTTGGTATACACTGCCAGTCAATCAAAAATCATAGAATTTTTGTCCTGCCAAAGATCAGTTATCATATTTTATTGTTTTAAGGATATAAGCCTGGATTTAAATAACACGTGAGACATTTATTAGTTTTTCATTTCACAAAGTTTGTGGGGTGCTCTTTTTAAAAATAGGTTTTTTATATTGAGACTGCAATTACCATGAACAATTCTCCATATATTTGCTCTTGTTTTAAGTTCTGTAAGAGATTTACAGACAGACAGATGGAGCACTGCATAGTAAATGATAGATAGATGTGAAAGGCACTATATAATAGATAGATAGATAGATAGATAGATAGATAGATAGATAGATAGATAGATAGATAGATAGATAGATAGATAGATGTGAAAGGCACTATATAATACATAGATAGATAGATAGATAGATAGATAGATAGATAGATAGATAGATAGATAGATAGATAGATAGATAGATAGATAGATAATAGTATTATTTTTAAAGCATATATTACAGTTTATTCCATGCAGGGTTCCTAGATTCCAGATACTCAGACAAGTGCCCAAGTTAACTGTCTTGAGCAGCAAGTCACAGGCACACTTGTACAGCTACACATACTGATTGGGTTTCTGACTTTTGGGGTGTCTCATCTTTGCTGCAGGCTTGTTCTGTCTAAGTCCAGCTCTTAAAGGAGCTAAAGTGCTGTTAGGTAAAGTACCACAAATGGTCCCCTAAGATATAATTTATTTGCATTTATATGTCCACCTGCATTTAAAAATTAACATAATTTAGACATATTGCTCACAGCGGTGCAGTGAAGAGGGCATGTTGTATAAGACTTGTATATGACTTCTGCAGTCAGTGACGCCAACATTCTCTGTAAGTTTAAATAAACTGTTTGAAAGGTTCATGTTATAGTAAAAATAAATAAATAACATTTCTAGTAAATAAATCGTTTTTACGAGCCAAAATTAAAGCGCTATGACGCGGCACCTGTAACGTTACTTCCGAGCTGGCGCACATTTTCAGTGATATTTTTGCTCATACGCATGCGCATTACGGACATGCACTAATTCTGAGTCGAGGCACGCAAAGCATAACGCAGAGCAGAACTTAAATCTTTTCAGCACAATGGAAGGCGAAACGCATATCTCTTAAATTCCTTCCATTTCAAAATAAGGCTTTCTGAGACTTTACACTGCCGGGTGTATAAAATTTGTTACACTCTGCAAAAATCTCGCACATATGAATTAGTAAATATTTAATTGATGGTGCCAATCATGAAACAAATATAGTTATAATGCAACATCGATCTGAAAAAAGAAAAATCACAAATGATAATACATGTCAACACGAACCAATATTCATTTGCTGTGGTTGATCACGACCACCCGACAGCATTAGGAATGAAGTATTGGTGATCTTAGCAAGATCAAAGTTAATCCAAAAGACGCGCAGTAAAACTACGAACATTAGGCCGGAAAAGCACGCAGTGGTTGTTCAAATGTTGCAAATCATGAAGTCTGTTAGTATCAGCTGAATTAGACGGATCTTGCTAAAGTATCTCCAAAATCCTGTAATTATGGAGGCTCGTTAAACTTCTCATGAAGTGACATTTCATCGTTTGTAAATCTGCATTTCATGCTGATTACTGTGAAAGGCGCTATATAAAGTTGAGGTGGTTTCATTTATGCCTTGATGAAGGCTGCGTACCGTCTGAGATTGTTAACAACACTAAAATGGAAGGGGCGTGCGCACCAGTCATCCTCCTACTCGTCTCCACTTGGCTATGCATGGCTTACCTCCAGGTATGGGATCATCCGACAGGACACTTCGCCCAGTAGTCTTTTCTTAGTGATTTCATTGAAGATGACTACGGGAAGACAAAAGAAAAGCACGAGAAAGTCCCAAAAGGCCAAACTGGCTAGAATGGAATTCCATGCACTCTTCATGTAATAGTTGTGCCACACAATGCACATGACAGACAGGTTGCCCACTATGCCCACAGCGAAAATCAGAAGCGAGAGGAACATGACAGCGTAGGCACTGTAGGAACTTTCGGTGAAAGGATATAGCGGGTTATAAAGGTCCGATGGCATCCTGTCCCCTGTGCCGTTAGTCGACACATCACGACTTCTCTCATCATTACTCAAGGGTCTGCTGCTCGCGTCCCTCGGTGCCGTGTCAGTGGGAATAATTTCACTAGCTGGCAGATGCGGCCCCCGCTCCTGGCTAAAAAGATTTGGGGGGTCAATGTCATCGGCGCCTCGGGGTACCCGTCTTCCCGAGCGTTTTAGTGGTGATGCTACATCGCTGACGTTCAAAGTGTCTCCTTTTTCTCCGGCGACCCCAAAGGGTGTCCACTCGAGATCCAGCCCTGCTACACAAAGTAGGGCCACGGCACAAACTGCGAGACGCATCACTCAGGTCTGCTGTAAAACTTGAATAAACTTGAAAGTTTGTAGAGAAGAAATAAAATAAATAAAACGGTGGGGAAAAATCTGAATGGCAAAAGTATCCTACAACATACAAAGACACAAACAAATGCAATCCGAGAGGAAGCTAAGCATCCTCCTCTTGCCCCGACTGGTTGGCTTTGATGGAAACTTGGATTCAGTATCCAAAAAAAAAAAAAAACGCCCCTCGCCCAATCCCCCCTCCGAGGCTAAGACTCTAAAAAAGTCGCAGGACTCGAAGGCCCCTGTGGATAAAAGAGGTCATCGCGAAGTCAGAGGCATTGCGAGGAAGAAGTGAGGAGAGCAAGTGCAAGTTAGGAGGTCCGAAACACAGATGTTGATGCTAGTTAGACTCTGCTTCTTATGGACTTGACAATAAGAGAATCTTGCTATGGTGTCTGTATGTAACCGTTTCACGTACAGCTTCTTTTATTCGGATGGAATGCACTTTTATATAGCGCCTTTCACCACGATCATTCAAAAAGAGTTCTATAATTAACAGGAAGCAACAGCCTTTAACTTCATTAAAGTTTCTTTTGTATATCGTCTGATGTTGTATTTAATGGATGTTGTATTCATTGTCTGCTGTTGTTAATGTACAATACACACGACACGATAATTGAACTCGAGTCAGAACTTGTATGACAAAGTGGTTAAGGTATACAAACATATGAGACTCAGAACCTTCGTTTGTGTAGTTTAGTCTCTGTCTATCAGACTGTGTGTCGCTGGCTGAGAAAGTCACTCATACTGTTTGTGATCCAACTGTAAATAAATATTGTGACCAACTGGGGGCCGTGACAGCAGCCCAAACTGCAGACACTACCACATGACACAAATCCCAGGTTCAAACTGGTTTATTTGTAATCACAAACACATTTCTTTATTTCTTTCTTTCTTTCTTTCTTTCTTCTCCTCCACTCTTCCCAGATGAGAAGTGTCCATCCTCCACGAGCAACTCCAACTCGCCTAAGATAATATAAGATAAGATAAGGTCGGGCAGCTTCTTTAATCTATGACCTGGGAGTACTTCAAGTGTTAGGTAATGGCCTGCTTGAAGCATTTCCGGGGCAAACAGAAGTCCCTGAAAGTAGGGATTGAAAATCTTGGCAGATCCCTCTGGTGGCCCACATGGAACCCAACATGCTCCTCCACAGGATTACAGATCCTAACCCAGTGGTTAACTCCCCCAGTTCTATTATTATATTGGCCTGAGCCTGTCCGGCAGGGACACCAGCTTAAGCAGATGTCTGGTAGGGGTTATCCTTCCTTTTCTTCCTGATTTTTCCATTCTCCTGGCCTCCTAGACAGTCATTGGATTGGAACGTATTCCAGCAGGGATGCCAGCCCACATGTGCTGTCTATTACCTTATATGTGTATGAATATACAGTATACAGTAGCATATACAAGGCATATCACACAATCACACAGGCTGATGTTAGGGAGAATTTCATAATACAAATTATTGTTATGTTGTTACATACCGGACCTTCCACTATGGAATCATTTAGGCATTTTGGGAAACTGCCTTCTGTAGGTCTACCAGTAAATCGGCTCTTTGGATATTTTCAAACATAAACTTCAAATCTCATATGGCATATGGCAATATGGTGTAGTGGTTAAGGCTTTGGACTTCAGACCCTGAGGTAGTGGGTTCAAACATGCCTGTGTTCCAATTGGGAAAAAGCAAAACAAACGTAGCATGTCAAATGGTGGGGTGAAGGTGTCAGCCAAGTGATAAGGTACACCGACATTAAGGTACGCCGCGACATTAAAACCACTGGCTTATGAAGTGAATAGCATTGATTATCTCTTTACAGTGGAAACTGTCAAAGGGTGGGACACATTTGTTCTTCAAGGTGATGTGTTGGAAGCAGGAAAAATGAGCAAGCGTGGGATCTGAGCAACTTTGACAAAGACCTAATTGTGATTGGTAGCTGACTGGGTCAGAACATCTCCAAAATGGCTGGACTTGTGGAGTGTTCCCGGTATGCAGTGGTTAGTGCCTACCAAAGTGGTCCAAGGAGGCACAACCAGTGAACTGGTGACAGAGTCATGGGTACTTAAGGCTCATTGATGCACAGGGTGAGTGCAGGTTAGCCCAAATGGTCCAATCCCACAGAAGAGCGACTATAGCACAAATTGCTGAAAAACGTAATGCTGGTGTCAGAACTTACAGTATACCATAGCTTGTTGTGTGAGGGCTGTGTTGCTACAGACCAGACAGAGTGTCTATGCTGACCCTTGTCTATTGCTCAAAGTGCCTACAATGTGCATGTGAGCATCAGAACTGGACCATAGAAGAAGGTGACCCGGTCTGATACTTCATGCTTCCTTTGAGATCATATGGATGGCCAGGTATTTATGCATTAATTATCTGGGGAAAGATGGTAGCAGGATGCACTATGGGAAAAAGGGAAGCCAATGAATTCAGTAGGCAATGTTCTGCTAGGAAACTTTGAATCCTGGCCTTCACTTGAAAGTTACATACCACCTACCTAAAGATTGTTGCAGACCATGTATACCCCTTCATGGCAACAATACTCCCTGATGCCAATGCAGGATAATGCACCCTACCTCACTGCACATATTGTTCAGGAATAGTTTGAGGAACATAGCAAAGAGTTAAGTGTGTTGACTTGGCCTCTAAACTCCCCAAATCTCAATCTGATCAAGGATTTGAGGGATGTGCTGGAAAAATAAACCCAATCCATGGAAGCTCCACCCTGAAACCTACAGGACTAAAAGGATCTGCTGCTAGCATCTTGGTGCCAGATATCACAGGACACCTTCAAGGGTCTTCTGCAGTCCATGCCTCGATAGGTCAGAGCTGTTTTGGTGACACAAAAGGGGCCGACGTAATATTAAGCAGGTGGTTTTAATCTTGTGGCTAATTGGTGTATGTATTGTCAAATGTGAAGGCTGACAGAGCAGATAGTGTTCCTGTTTCTCTAACTCACTCACAGTCCCAAAATGAGTTGTTGGTGATTGCAGCTGCACCTTTCTCTCCCATTAGGCCCCACTAGCTGAGCCAGACTAATAGTTATAGTGTCTCGCAGCTCCAGAGTCCTGGGTCTGAGTCGGTCTGGTCCTCCTGTGTGAGCAGATCATGTCTGTGTGGCTCTCCTCATACATTCCAAAGTTGCACAGATTAGCTTACATGGTGCCTCTAAGTTAGGTCAGTGTGAGGATTACCTGCCATGGAGTTGTTTCTAGTCTTGCAACTGGTGTTGACTAGATAGGCTCTGACACCTACAACCGTGAACTGGGTTAAGTAAATTGAAGAATGTTATGGTGTATATTTATATTCAACCTGTTCAATATCCGGGTTGGAATTAAATGAAAGAAACTAAGAGAAGCAGTAGATGACATTTGTTGGCTCATATATCCCAAAATGGCTTTCAAAGCATTTCAGATCTGTTCCTGCTCAGAGGCTATTGGGTCCAAATGAATGCTGACTTCCAGGCAGAGGCTAGTTAAGTAGTGGAGGAGGTGGAAGGGGCGGAGCTGTTGACGTCCAGACCAGAAGTGATGTCAGAAGTCTTCCAAGGGGGCTCTTATCCACTAATGCAAATCGAAACCGCTTTAGTGGCAGCGCCACATCAGAAACCTTCCCCACTTGTTCTGTTGACTCAGCACCAGGGAGATACTCCTGATTATCATGTGTGTGACAATATAAATGATAACATAGTGTATTATCGGGAAGTTTGTGAGACTTACTGGGAACGTTTATTGGGTTCATCTACTCTCATCCTTGAAGAATAACACGCCGCACACACACACACACACACACAGATACACACACATGCACTTACTGATCCTATCCAGACAAAGACTTGAGTGGCCCACATTCTACATGAGATTCTCTGCACAGGGATTCACTATTATTAACTCTAACAAACGGATGTCGTCACGACACCGTAAAAGCTCAACTCTTTTGCTCATATGCTGCTTAGTAACCAGACAATGTCTTACTTTTACCACAGTTGTTCTAAATATTGAGGAGCGACAACAACAGCCTTGATGAGTCCTGTGAATGAGACAGTAGCCATCTAACTCACACTTTGCACCCTTTTCTTATTTCAATCACTCTAGATAAAGGGCAAATTATAGAAAATATATATGCAACATGTTAATTATTAACATATGTCAATACCAAATAGAAGTCAAGGACGGGATTAGAAATGAGTACATTAGAGAGTCGGCTCAGGTTAGATGGTTGGGTGACAAAGTCAGAGAGGCGAGATTGCGTTGGTTTGGACATGTGCAGAGGAGAGATGCTAAGTATATTGGGAGAAGGATGTTAAGGATAGAGCTGCCAGGGAAGAGGAAAAGAGGAAGGCCTAAGAGAAGGTTTATGGATGTGGTGAGAGAGGACATGAAGGTGATGGGTGTAACAGAACAAGATGGAGAGGACAGGAAGATATGGAAGAAGATGATCCATCATGGTAACCTCTAACAGGAGCAGCCAAAAGATAAAGAAGAAAATGATGGAAACAGATAGCAAAGTTTGGATATAAACAATGTAGAAAGACAAGGACAAGATGTGAAGCTTTGGGGGGATCCATCCCGTGTATTATAACTTTCACTGCCAAGAAAATAGCGATTGTTAGTGCAAAGTAACCTCAAAGGACTGAGTCCAAGATAAGACTGCTCCACGGAGTTCTTTTATAGTGCTGGTGGGGAAGAAAGAGGCGGCCCCTCTAACAAGGAGGAAATGACATCATCGGGGTGTGCTCTGTATCCAGAAGTAAGTAGGTTAGGTTTTATTTGTTCCTGAAGGAAGGAGAGAAGGCATTAGTGTAACATGATTAGCGCGCATTTCAGTGGTTCAGAATTAACCACACCCTGTTGCTGCCTCTCATGCACACGTGTGTGACAACAGTCTTAGAAAAGCTTACTGAAACACGTGTCAAGGGGTGACGTCCTGGGTAGCTTTTGATTTAGCAATCATTGGTATTTATAGATTACAGTTGCTGACATCCAGATTAGATGGTCTCACATCTCTTGATCTCTGACATTTACTTCCTGTGTCATTCTTCTGTTGTTGTTTCCTTCTTCTTCATTCTGGTAAATCAGGCTGAGACATGTTTATGTTAAAATGCATACGTGGGTTTTGGGACATGTGACATTGCACACATCTGATTGGCTATCTTGTCCTCTGATCAAAGTGTTTAATCTTTTAAGTATCTTTGCATTCCTTCCTTTTGCAAGCTGTAAACTAATTCTGTAATTCCTACTCCTACACCATTAATCTGTTCCCAGGTTATAAATTAATGAATACAGGTTCATTGGCATCTGTGCTTATTTCCCATTCCCAGATCATAATCTAATTGGAAAAGATGCTAACTGGAACAAATGCATAAATTACTAGTACAATACAAACGGATGCTTCCAATACCTGTAACTAAATCCCTGTAAATTCAGTTCGTTCTGGTTCATTTGAGCAAAATAATTGAAATTTAATATGAACTTACAGCAGTTCAAAAATCGAAGATTTTCCACATCAGGATACATCGGATAATTTTTATCATTAAATTGAGGCTCACTGAAAGTTAAATGAAATTTCCAGTTATAACAGAAGCTTTCCATTTGCCAGTGAATCTACAATCCGATCCTCACATGTAGTCCAGGAGTGGCATAAGGATTTCACAAAAGGCCTAATGTTATTTTTATTACTGTTAAATTTGTGCTCATTTTTAGAATTCCAGTCCTACCAACTGTAAAAGGACAGTTGACAGACCACCCCATTTTAACAGAGTAGGGTATTTTTTTAAGTAAAGCAAAATAAAACAGACGCACAAGGGTGCCAAGGTTTTCTCTCTGGGTTGACAAAAACAATAAACAAAGGTGGGCATGCTTAGTGGACAAGCTGGTCTCCTGGTTTGTAAAGAACACCCTCTTGTGGTTGTTGGGGTCCTTTTATTGGAGGGACTTGATGAAGGAAATGGAAGTGACCTCAATCTTCCTCTGATCGATGAGCTTCTGGAGTGTAGAGAGAAAGAAGAAAGCGTTAACATTGGTGCCCCCTCTCAGCTCGGGGTGGAACTGCTCACCCCCACAAAGCTCTTGATGAAGAGTCCTAAGCACTCTTGCTTGACACAACATACAGGGCATCATGGTTTTTTTGGAGGAATGACTGACTACCTACCTTTTGATGGTACACATCACAATACACACACTTTTAAATAATATCTGTTATAATTTTGACCACTGACCAATAGAATTATATTTCAGCCAAAAGGTGGATTACCATTTTGCTATTCCTTACAATTTGTGCATGTGCATTTCCAGTGTGTGACTACTAGAGAGAATCTGTCTTCAGTGATATTATCACAAAAATGCCATCTTTTCATATCCCTTATCCACCCACACACTGCTATCTGGTGTTTCAATGAGGCACAAAGCTGGGTGCCCTGCTGGCTGTAAAAGAAGTTGTAAAGTTTTGCACCAATTGAGTCAGTGAAATCCGTCACTTGGCTGATCCGGCATAATTTGCCAGCGGTGCTCATAGATTTTTCATCACACTCAGTAGTGGTGTTGGTAGCAAGCCCATCACTAAAGTCAGTACAGCTAACTGTTTCACTCGTCAGTCGGACATCACTAAAATCTTCAGTGCCAACATCAGACCCTGGAACACAACACAACAACACCATTTTCTAATGAAATGCTAATAATGTGCTCTTTGAATGTCTGAAATATTGGACACAGCACTGTAGTGGTTTGACTTTTATCTGACAAATAGAACTTTGAAAGTTCTTATAAACGGAGGTGCAGCAAGAATAGTGCCTGTCTCTTTATAGATTTCCACAAGGGTCCATTTTGGGCCCTGTTCTTTTTTTCTCTGCTTACGATGCCTCTTAGCTCCAACATAAAGGTGTTTCTGATCTATTTGGTGCTCCAGGAATGAAAATCTATCTCTTACCCCCCCACCTCCCCTTCACACCATCATACAACAAAAACAACACTTATTTCTATAGCACATTTTCATACAAATGATGTAGCTGAAAGTGCTTTACATGATGAAGAAAGAGAAAAAAGACGAAATAAATAAGGAATTAAAATTAGGGAACAATAATTAACATAGAATAAAGTATGGTCCGATGGCCTTGGAGGACAGAAAAAACAAATAAACACTCCAGACAGCTGGAGAAAAAATAAAATCTGCAGGGGGTACGAGGCCACAAGACCACCCAGCCCCCTCTAGGCATTCTACCCAACATAAATGACCTCAATCAGTCCTCATGGTATTCAGGGTTCTCATGGAAGAATTTGATGATGACGGTCATGTGGACTTCTGGCCTTTAATCCACCAATGTAAGGACATCACGGTGCTTTGATTTGGTGGTGGTGGCACAGATCGACACCACAGAAATCCGGAAAAAGTACAGAAGAGAGAGTAGGGGTTATTATGGATTTTGGAGCAAGCACTATGAATAGTAATGATAATTAATTGAATATACAGAGCAGCGTTTATCAACCTTTAAGTATTTGCGACCTGAGTTAGCGGAAGAGGATGGATGGATGGCTGGATGGATAAGTTTTTATAACAGTTTTAATCGTGCCCCCCCCTAACATTTTTTTGAAAGGAGCCCAATTTGTTCTTTTCTAATTAATGATATATCATAAATGCATATTTTATTATACCTACTTAACTTTTATCGACATTTATCTAACTATATTTTTCTAGTATTAGAATGCAGTTTAAGTTTATTTGTTTTAGTTTCAATAGATGTATTTTTCATATTTTTGATTCTTGTTTTCTTTTTTTCACATCTTCGCACCCCCATTTTTGTTACTTCGCCTTAGGGGCCCACCCAACAGTTTAAGAACCACTGATACAGAACATCAGGATTAAACTAAGATGAAGCTATGAGAAAACCACGTTAAAGTAATGTGTTTTTAGCAGTGTTTTAAAGTGATCCACTTTATACACAGGCACGCACACACAATATGCTACTAACACAGGTTAAAAACTTATTTAATTAAAAATCTATCCATTATCCAACCCGCTACATCCTAACTACAGGGTCACGGGGGTCTGCTGGGGCCAATCCCTGCCAACACAGGGTGCAAGGCAGGAAACAAACCCTGGGCAGGGCACGCACACACATACACGGGACAATTTAGAAATGCCAATGCACCTAACCTGCATGTCTTTGCACTGTGGAGCACCAGAAGGAAACCCACGCAGACATGGGGAGAACATGCAAACTCCACGCAGGGAGGACCTGGGAAGCAAACCTGGATCTCTAACTGCAGGCAGCAGAGCTACCCACTGCCACCATGCCATCCTTAATTAAAAATAAATACATGCAAACAGAATAATAATAATCATATAACTATAGAACTCTTTTGCATGTAAATTGTGTATGTACTAAAACACACAAAACTTAAAGTATACAGCGCAATAAAATAACAAAATAGGACAACTTTGCATGTAAATAACTTATTTAACAGACTCTGCAAACTATTCATCCATCCATTATCCAACCCACTAAATCCTAACTACTGTAGCTAATCCCAGCCCACCCCGGGCAGGGTGCCAGCCCACCGGAGGGCACACACACACACACACACACACACAAACACTAGGGACAATTTAAGGTCGCCAGTGCACCTAACTTGCATGTCTTTGGACTGTGGGAGGAAACCGGAGCACCCAGAGGAAACCCATACAGTCTGCAAACTATATATAGAAAAAGGAAGCACAACAAATAAATAATATTAGAAGGAAGTCACTGGTAAATACAGAGACTTAACATTGCAAATAAAAATCTTTTAAAAATCAGACACACCTTGACTTTCTTGCTACAAAATCATTTACAACATCATCATATGTTGTATTCCTAGCACCACAGGACCCAAAGAATAACCCAAGCGGGCGGCAGCAATGACAGGAGGAAGCTGCCTGGACTCAGTTACTCATTAGAGCCTGGACAGCACCGGGTTGGCCGTCTGTCACTCTGTGGTGCCACGCATGAAGAGGAGGATAAGGGGACGGGGACCCATCTGTGTGTCTGTCTGGCAGGCTGTACGTCAGGTGGGATGACCAAGGGGGTGAGTCCTGACTCCTGGTCCTGACAGAGGCTAACTGTCATATTTCAGGCACGTGGCAAATAGGTAGTGAGGAGGCCACACGTTACACAAGATGCACGACATGCTGCCTGCACTAGCATACGCAACAGCACACAGACTGGGCTGAGCATAGTGCAGACGGTGCGGTGCAGCTGAGGCGCATAACATACACATTTCTTTGTGCTCCAGTCAGGTCTGGACAAATTGTTCTGAACACCATTAAGATAAGAATCTCTACATGGGGCTGCAGTAATTTGCCCCAACCACTAGAGGGACAGTCCATTCGTAGAACACACAAACTCCCTGCTAAGGATCAGATCAAAGGTCCAAGTGCAATGATTTGTCAGCACTGTCCACTGCACTCTGTGTAAGGATAAGTGAAATTATGAGGACATTATGAAGGTAAAAAGATTTCGATCTTCAGTTCTAGCACCCTTCTTATCAGGTCCAGATTTTATGTCCATTTAACCCAACAAGATTTGCCAGTCCTATCCACCTGATTTTTCTGAAATAACATCAAGTTTAGTTTTAAAGTTCCCTAACGTTCTACTCTCTACCATACTGCTTGGTAACATATTCTATTTGTGTAGGGTGTATAGAAAAGCTTTCTAACATTTGAGTGAAATTATCCCTTAAAAAGCTTCCCTCTGTGCACGTTCTTATTAAACTCACTTCAAAGTAACAGCCTTGAGCCACTGTACTGATTCCTTTCATAATTTTAAAAATGTCAGTCATATCACCTCTTAATTCCCATTTCTTTAAGCTGAAATGGTTCAACCGGTTCAAAACAATTGGCACCCATGAAAACAAAACTAAAACTAACCTGCACCTGAAGAAACTAAGAAATGACAACATTCTGTTTAAAGAGAGTCTCTGACAAGCTGAACACGGTGCATCCTGAGATTTGGGTGATCATATATGTAGGTCGACAGATGGTAAGATCAAACATGGCTAGTATGCAAAAGTAATATAAAACAATATCATTGGATAGTTGAATTGAATCTGAGTGTTCGTAAGTCAGAGTGTTTATTGTTTTCATAAACTCCTCCAACCCCCCCAAATTTTGCTGATCTAGACAATCACCTTCTTCATGTAAATGCCAGATCTGGCTCTCTATGTAAGTGAACCCTGGACGCAATATGAATCCTAGAATTAATTCACCCAAGGACACCAAAGAGAAAGGATAAGGCCAAGTTTAGACTGGGGACAGAATACTTTATGGTTAATAGGTGAGATCACACAGTTCTAGGTAGTGAAAGTTGCATCTCTTGTGCCCTTTTCAGGATAGTTGGACAGGAAGACTAGCAGGAGGGTATTTTAAACATCCAGTCTGTTAAGTGGTAGAACATGACTCCAAGTGTGGAGAATAGGGACCATATTGGAGACTTTTAAGAGGACAGACAACAGGAGGGCATCACACTATATGGGAACTGAGGATTCAAAGATGTAGAGAAACCCGAAACAGCTAAGGGGGCTTCATGTTATGTGCTTCCACAGACTGCCCTAATGTCATTAGTGATTGAGCAGAATCAGACTTGGCAGGATATGCAAAGCCATCAAGTATTCATCAAACTAGTTTACTGAAGAATATAAGATGGTTAAGTAGGTGAAACACTCCACCTGCTAGACAGGGGTTTGATTACGTGCAGTGGTAAACCCGGTGGGACACCAGAGCCTTGTCTTATTATTGTTAGCACCTTGAAATCACCCTTTAAATAACCAGCCCTATCTCTCACACTCTTAACACATGCGTTTCACAAGTCGCCACAATTTTAATATGTTGATCTCCTCTGGCACTATTCCGGTACATTCCGTTTCACCTGCTCTGAAGACTTTTTGACCAGTCACAACGCATTTGATTTTAATTCATGTGCTAAAATGCAGACCTTGCATCTCTAAAGTTTCAACTAACATCCAATAATAGGTCTGTGAATAGAACTGAGTGATTTAAAACTTCATTTCTCTTTACCAGGAGAGGGCACTCCCAGCACTAAAGGCTATTCACACGGGCCAACATCAAAACAAGAGCAGCTTATTAAAGATCCAACATGTCCTGGACATGGCCTGGCTGTCCTACTGCCTTGTGGGAAAAGAAAAAAGAGTCAAATAAAACAAATAGCTTCTGGGACAGCTACTAGCCAAGAGCTGTCACGTCCGTAATCACTTCACTACTCAAGATTCACAAAACAAGAGACTGACCATTGTACATAATGTTCTTTTACATATCTTTTTATTTATGTACTTATTTATGTATTATGCTTTCTATCTATCTATCTATCTATCTATCTATCTATCTATCTATCTATCTATCTATCTATCTATCTATCTATCATATAGTGCCTTTCCTCCTTTCTATCTATCTATCTATCTATCTATCTATCTATCTATCTATCTATCTATCTATCTATCTATCATATAGTGCCTTTCTTATCTATCTTTCTATCTATCTATCTATCTATCTATCTATCTATCTATCTATCTATCTATCTATCTATCTATTGCAAGTGCCATGTTGGATGGACTGGTGCTGCCAAAACTGGGATGGAACATGAATCCATTTCTGGCGGGAAGTCATAATGGAAGGAGAATGTGAGAGGAGGCACGTTCTGGCTGGGATCCCATTTGGGATAAAATAAAAATAATGGATGAACTGAGGGATTCTGAGCAATTCAGTCCCTAGTATGAGAGCGGGCAGTCCTCTTCTGGTTTGGCCCCAGCATAGACACCCACAGGGTTTCCTGAAATTTTGAAGCTTCAAAGGGCAGCACTGTCAGGATCCTTGGGTGCTGCCATGGGGTGCTGTGGAAAATACTCTTCCATAGTTTCGAAAGGCTCCTCTATGACCCAGAAGTGCTTCCGTTATGCTAGGATGTGGCTCCGGAAGTATTCTTGAGTTTATCATAAAAGGAAGCCATCTCATTCCAGGAGCTGACTCTGAGTTGGCAGGCAAAGGGCAAAATTCAAACTGGAGAAGTAGAAAGAGATATTGTGAATTGGACATTTTGGTGTAAAGCCATGAAAATATTTTGTGAATAAAAAAACATTAATTTGTACCCAGAATGGTCTTGTTGTGGATGTGTCTGGAGTTTGGAACTCAGTGGCATCCCATGAAGGTCACAATATCTATCTATCTATCTATCTATCTATCTATCTATCTATCATATAGTGCCTTTCATATCTTCTATCTATCTATCTATCTATCTATCTATCTATCTATCTATCATTTATATAGAGCCTTTCACTATCTATCTATCTATCTATCTATCTATCTATCTATCTACCTATCTATCTATCTATCTATCTATCTATCTATCTATCTATTCCTTTTACTGTCTCATTTTTTTCCTTTATCATTGGCTTTTTATTTTCAATTTCATTAGATTGAAAACTCTGAGCTCCTTCTTTTTCAGTGATTTCTTGAGTAGATATTTCTTATCTAGTCACTAGCAGCATAGGAATCTTAAATCCAGAGTGTTATTTATCTTCAATATGTGCATAAAAAGTAAAGACAGATCATGTCAGAGTGAGCAAAATGGCTGCGCTGTGTGCGTTTCGTCTCCTGTTCACCTTTGTTTTCAACACAATGCAGTCTGACAGGTGCGGTGTAATGACAGACCTTTTCCTTCTTTACGTAGGTAGCGGCTGAGGTTTATTTTTAGCACGTGTGCTATAAATAGAAGTCACTGTGTACATTCTACCCTGGAAATGACAGCACTGGTCTGAATTTCCCAATCCCAACCTGTTTCACTGATGACATTAGTCACGTTCTTCAGAACTGTGCCTGTGGTTATAGTTATCTGCCACCTTCATCTAAATTACAGGATACTGATTTCTGAAGGTCATTGAGTCATAGGAGACTGAACCAGCATCCTTGTCAGTGACAATCCAAAATCTGATAACTGCTAGGCCACATTATACAGTATTAGCCAAACAAAGTGTATTTCGTGCACAATGTTGAAGGTGTTTTACTGGTCCAATGCTACCTTTTACATTTTTATTCAATGGGATCTTAAGTATGTGAACTGGTTTGTTCAGAATGACATATGTGATGAGCCATTTTAGATAAAGTAGCATCTTTTCTGTTACATTTCAATATCCTAACCACTAGGCTACACCATATTACTAAAACAAAACTTTACTATTACTAATGAACACTTTTTAAGTGAGTTGTATATAACAAGTACAAGTGTGTTACAAAGGGAATTATTTGGATTTAAATTTTTTTTTTTTCAGTTATATTACCATTCTCTATAATGTGGGCAGTGACATCCATCAGATCTTCTAAAATTCTGTGATGGTCAATGCAATTTTCTATGCTGTGGTGGGCTGAGCTCGTAACATCACTTCAAGGGAGGCCCACCGAATCAACAAGCACATTTAAAGAGCAGACTCAGTTATGGGACGCACTCTGGACCCCTGGAGGTCTAGAAAAGGAGAGAATGAAGACAAAACTGAGTGCCATCATGAACAATGCTACACATCAATTCTGTGACACTCCAACACTGAGGACTGTCAGGCAATGAAGTATTCAGCAAAAGTATGTGAAGAAACACTAAGGGGGACTCCTTTATACCAACAGCAATACGCCTGCACAACACCTCACTCGGAAGTCTATCTATCTATCTATCTATCTATCTATCTATCTATCTATCTATTATATAGTGCCTTTCATATTCATATTATCTATCTATCTATCTATCTATCTATCTATCTATCTATCATATAGTGACATTCATCTATCTATCTATCTATCTATCTATCTATCTATCTATCTATCTATCTATCTATCTATCTATCTATCTATCTGTCTGTCTGTCTGTCTGTCTGTCTGTCTACACTATTGCAGGCTTATAAAGTAATTTCTGTCACAGGTATAAAACCAAGTCACTTTTATTGTACCTTTCCATAATGAACACCCATTTAAATGTGTTTATGTGACAAATGCAAGTATGTCACATAACAAATTATTTGAGATTGAACTGATTTCCTTATTTGTTACAGCTGAATATCGTAACCTCTAAGCTACACTATACTGCAGTTTTCTCAATTAGTTTGGCTTCTTTCTCAGTTCAGACTTATTTCCCAAAGGCAAATGCATTCGACATCATTCAAATGGCTCATTAATGTAATTACTGATTTAGTACTAAAATCAGGGTTCTGCTTAACATGGTGAAAACACTTTTTGTTTGTTACATTGAGTTTGTTTTACATTTGACAATACGTAGGTGCTTGTCATTGTGTATACCATCTTAAGCAAATTGATTAGTTGATTTCTCAAAACAGATATATTTCCAAATAACTGTCTGTCATTTTCTAACCCTTTTTAGCCCTTAACATTTTTGCTGGAGCCTATCCAAGCAAACATAGGGTGCAAGGAAGGAACAAATCCCGGATAGGATACCAATCCATCACAGGGCAAACACACACACCAATCAAATGCTATGGATGATTAAGGTAACCTGCATGTTTTTGGACTGTTGGAGGAAACCCACACAGACATGAGGAGAACATGCAAACTCCACACAGGGAGGACCTGGGGGATGCGAACCCCGGATGCCTTACTGTGAAGTAGCAGTGGTAACACTGTGCCACCATGTTGCCCTCCATCTACTTCTTCTTTCTGCTGCTCCCATTAGGGGTTGCCACAGCAGGTTATCTTTTTCCATATCTTCCTTTCCTCTGCATCTTGTTCTGTTACACCCATCACCTGCATGTCCTCCTCTCACCACATCCATAAACCTACTCTTAGGTCTTCCTCTCTCCACTCACCTGGCAGCTCTGTCCTTAACATCCTTTTCCCAATATATCCAGCATCTCTTCTCTGCACATGTCCAAACCAACGGAATCTCGCTAACTGTCCAACCTGAGCTGACCCTCTAATGTCTTCATTTCTAATCCTGTCCATCCTCGTCATACCCAATGCAAATCTTAGCATCTTTAACTCTCACCTCCAGCTCTGTCCTATTTTCTGGTCAGTGCCACCGTTTTCAGTCCATATAACATAGCTGGTCTCACTACCTTCATGTAGACTTTCCCTTTCCTCTTGCTGATACCTGTCTGTCACAAATCACTCTTGACACTCTTCTCTTTGCCCTCCATTTTAATGTAAAATACATATTCATCAATTATTTTGAACAACACCTGACCATAGATAGTTAATTATTCTCAGGTGACTCCTCGATAAGTTTTTTAAAGAAGAATAATGTCATTATAAGATCAATCAATTTCAACTGCTCCACACTTATAAGACTCACAGGTACCCCCATAAGAAAATGTTAGTACTTAGTGGTTGATCTTTGATGGCTCATGAGACCTAAAAGGTATTCACATTTTATGTTTCATTTAAGAATCAATGTTGTCACAGATGTTTCTCTTAAAATTCCTTAGGAGAAACAGCTTTCAACAAAAAAGGAGACCTGAGATACAGCTGAGGTGAAAGGAATCAAAACTGAGAATGTGGTTTGAAAAGCATGTTAGGTTTTGTGAGGTCCCCCTCTAGTCTTGTTTTAGTGTCTTTCCAGACTTCATATTTTGGATTGATACCTTTATCTAAGGTGACTTCCAACATCTGGGCTATGATGGTTACATTTTTTGTTTCTCCTTTGGAGCACAGGCAGCTGAAATGACCTTCTTGTGGTCACACAGTGGTGTCAGCAGTGGGACTTGAACCCATAACCTGTGGGTTTGATTTCCAAAGCCTTAAACAACATGCCACACTTCCTGACCACTTTTCTACCCTAAGTCTAGTCTAACTGGAGCCTTAGCAAGATAAGTTAGAGCAACTAATAATATTATTCAGAACCAAGGCCTACAGTTTTATAATGATAGCAGAGAAAAAGGGCTTCTACTACCTCCAAACAC
>NC_053156.1:277519314-277526555 GCF_016835505.1 Polypterus senegalus | reverse complement strand
AGTTAATCATGTTACTGATATTGAGGTGTATGTAGTTCAATTTGCACTTTCATTTATTCAGTCGATTATATCTGTAATATTGAAATTTCTACAGATGACATGGTTCAGTATTGCTTCTAAAGTTTGAGGTATACAGAAGTAACAGAAAGGGAGCCAGTACAATTCTTTGTGAAACCCCTGTGCTACTCATGACCATTTCATATGTACAGTGTGGTCTACCAGTTAAGTAGTCCATTATCCAAAACACTGTGGTAGCATCAACCCCAGAGGTTCTCCCCCAGCAGTTTGGGCTGTATAATGTGAAATGTACTAGATAGGTCAATAAACAGTATCCTCCTGGCCTGTTTTTCCAGATGGGAGTAGGTTCTCTTCAGCATATACATGACAGCATCATCTATCCTTTCTGGTCCTGGTATGCAAACTGCAGAGTGTCCAGTGCTGTTCTGAGCATGGGGTTGCAAGCAAACCACTATTAACCTCCCAAGGTCCTCATAATTTGTAGAGTTGGGGCCGCCAGTCAATAGCCATTTAAGATTTTCAGCTGCGGTATGTTGGGGAATGATACCACACACTATATTTTACAGATACTTTAGTGGAACCCCTCATAGAATCCGGCTCTTATTGAAGATATGCTGAAAACTTAAAACACAGTTGCCCGGTGCTCTACCTCAGTACCTTAGGGTTTAACATCATCAGTGCCATCAGTTTTATGTTGTTCAAGTTTCCGTGGTTGTTTCTTTACCTCTTCAGTTGTGAAGGTCAATAGTTAATACCTGGGTGGCTGACACAATGGTGAGTGCAAGTTATTGTAGCTCAGTTGTGTCCAACTCCTGTCATGAAGGGCCGCAGTGGATGCAGGTTTTTATTCTAACCCTTTTTGTAATCAGTGACTAATTTTCACTGCTAATTAACTTCTTTTACCTTCATTTTAGTAGCCTTGTTTTTAAGGATTTGGGCCTCTGAATTGGTTCTTTTCTTCACTAAATGGTAGCCAAACAGAAATGAAATGTAATGTCAGCCAACAGATGATCAGCTAAATTGGAGCTTCAAACTCCAACCAATTTCACTCCATCCAGTTTTTTTAATTAGAAGCAGACTTGTGTTGTTAATTAAACATGTTGTATAATGATTTAATTAGTTTAATGGCTTGTTGCTGCCACAGCAGACATTTCCAAAAGTGTTGATTTTCTGTTTTTTCTAAGAACATCTTCAAAATATTTGGGTGACCTGAGTAGATCTACCTTATCTGAGGCCCTCATCTTTTCTTTGTTTTCAGATACTATGGTTAGAAGGTCATGTGGTGGCTTGTTTTGGGTTTCATTATTGTTTGGCTGATAATTAAGGAAAAAGAAACAACAAGGGGATCTGAATCAAGTTAATTAAAACTAAGACAAAATAAGTTAATTAGGAGCAAAAACTGGTCACTAATTAAGAAGATGGTTAAAATGAAAACCTGCAGCCACTGCAGCCCTCCGGGACTGGAGTTGGACACCACTGTTGTAGCTGATGCATTAGGATGACACACTCAGTGGGTATGCATGGTACATGATCTTTTAGAGTAATGTGGACTGGACTGAATGCAAATAAGGAGTTGAGCCCCACCCCAGGTTTCCCAGACATGCAAGTGGGTAAACTGTGAGCAGGAAGACCTCCATCAAACCTGTTAAAGAATTGATTTAACTCATTAGTTCTCTCTTTCCCTCCTGCATCTAATCTGCAATCAAACTGTTTAAAGCCTATGATTTCCCATCTTGGGTAATATGGAGCTCTCCTCCTCACTGAAGCCACAAGTAATCTTTCCTCAAGGGGAACGGTTTCCCTTTTAAATTCTCACTGATAGTCGCAGGACTGGATGAGACATCATGTGCAGAGAAGACCTGATGGGGCAGAACTTTCCCTCAGTCTATACTGTTGACATGACTGGGTGGCACCAATTTCATTGGGTTTCTCTATTTACTCTGAAAGACAACAGCACAAACTGTAAGGCATCACTAGCTCTTATCTGTCTCTGTGTAGGTGGACCTAACACATTGTCACAATCCTGTTGTAATTAATGATTGACCATTTTTTTTGTCCAACAGGAACCTGTCTGCTATCCAAGACAGAGAAATCTGCTGTTATTCTATCTCCTGCAAGGAAAAGGACAACATTGGTGAGTTGTATGGGAGGACATAGTAATAACAGATTCTTTTTTTTAATCTTTGTTATGAATACATTTAAGGCTTGGCACTGTGCCAGCTTGGCTATAGACATGTTTTCAAAATGGTGGCTCTGTAGTCTTTTCATAATTGTAGTGGACTTGGGATGTCTTTTAAATTAGCTGTTCACTGGGAGGTAGAACTAAAATACACGCTTTATATTATTGTGAACTGTTTCACCCTAGCACATTTATCTGTCTTGAATTTGTACCTTTTAGTGCAGCTGGAAGTTGAGTGGCATTTAGTTATAATTTGTTTTATTGTGGTGTGGTTTCATGGTGTTAAAAGCACTAAGAGACCCTATATCGATTCACAATTTCAAAAGTAGATACAACAGAAGGATTTCAGTTATCATGAATCCAGGCTTAGTTTTTCTGACAGGAGTTGCTAGACCTATATGGGCAATGATCTCTTTAAAATACAAATGAGAATTGTAAAGTCCAGTGTGTTTTATTCATGAGGCTTATTCTATACACATTCTACTTTGATGGAGCATTTATAGTAGGTTCTTATTGGCTCAGTAGTCAAGATAATTTAATCAAAATTTAGAAACTGAACACCTGTCCAGCTTTCTACCAGGTAAGCTGAGTTACAACTCTGGCTGTAGTCCTAGTGTGGAAGGGACTAAAGAAAATATAATTTTTGCATGGTGTGGTATCCATTTTCTCAGGCTTCCTGACTTTTTTTTTTTTTTTCCTTCTTTCTCCGTTTTACAGATATCACACTACAGTGGCTCATTCAGCATTCAAGGACTCGACGAAGCTGAGACCCTATTTTTCCCACCCGCCAGAAATTTGAGACCTGCCATACTCGACCCAGACCTCCCGTCAAATTTATTTAAATTTTTCCCAAAACGCGTTCCAAACTCATGAGGTCACAAGTTTATTTTTGTCTGTGTACAAAAGGTGTGAACACCTCAATTTGCACTTTTTATTATATAAGTTTTTTTTTTTTTTTTTTAATTGTTAAGCATTAATATCACTTTTTTTAATTCCTATTTGGAGTTTCATCCTGTTTGAGCCAGCAGTTCTTTTTGACCTTCTCACAAAAACACTGCTTTGTTCAATCCCACAATGCCAAGATGATGGTTTCTTTTGGTGTCCGAGTGCGTTACTGGAGATTGCATGGTGGTGGGGGCGTGTTGAAGCACACTTTTCCCTTATGGTGGGTGTCATGTTATAGCACCTGATTGGTTGGCTAGTCTTGACTTGTTTATAGCGATTGATATTTTGGTAGCTGTCTTCACAGGATTGGGAGAGCCCTGTCCTGCTGGCCGTAGCCAATTCGAGGATAGTTATGTCAACATTCCATGGCCTTGGTGCAGACAAGAACTAACCTTATAACAAAACCATTCTGTTTATAATCATAAATACTTCACTTAAGGTTATAAGTTTTGTACACTTTCTTCCTATAAATCAGCAAGACTGGTACACCATGATGTAGATTTATGAAATATTTAGAATTAGCTGCTTCTGAGTCCCAAGGTATTTGCTGCCTGTTGCCACAGTCTTTTGTTACTACAGTTGTAAGGGTGTGAGGTTTTTTTTTGTTTGTTTTTTTTTTCTCCTCCCTTACATATTATTCTGTTCTTCTGCAGTAGCCTTACTTCAGGCTCAACTTATATTTGGCTCTACTTTCTAACTCAATACAGTTAGAATCTTTTTTTTTTTTGGAATGACTGTTCCATTCATATTATGATCATGTATAAATAAGTAGTGTTTGACAGTATTAGCCAATTTTAAATTCTTTGTGATTCACTGCATGATCCTCCAAATGGGTTTGTCCTTGAAGGGCTAGTTGCCTTTTCTGATATTTCTTTTTATTGGATGTTGAAGGATTTTAGCTAGTGATCAGTGTGCTTTCTGTCTAGCTGGAAAAAATGTTTTCTTTGGGGTTAAAGAGGCCAAGGTGATTTTGTTTCTGATTGGAAGGCCATGAGTTATTGGCTATATCCAGTTTATTCAACGGTGGCAGCCTGGGGTTTTCTGTTGTGCACTCATTCAGTTCCCTCGTTCTAAAATACAAACAGCATTAACATGGAACATTCATGATTCCTGTGTACATTTGTCATGATGTTACTGTGTCCTCAACATCTGTCAATTTTATATTATAAGTCAAGAATGCGAAAGATAATGTTGGTACCAGTAGGCTAAATATTAGGGTGGCTACAAAGATTCTTGCATCGGTTGCCTTTTTTATTTCATATTGTTTTCTTATTTTGCACACAATTATATTTAGAAGCATCTTCAGAGATGCCCACAAATTGTACATTCATGTTTTTTTGTTTGATATAACTGAAAATTATTGTGACTTAAAAATATGTATATGTTTGGAGCGTTTTTTAACTTTTTGGTCATTGCTAATTTATGTTTTTGACACACTTGTATATAGCGACTTTAAACCAAATATCTAAGACTTTGTAATAGATAGAGAATGTGTCTGTATCGATTTCAGTTACTCAGCAGCGATTAGCCAGAACTCAGTGCTGTTTCCTCTTTTCATAGGGCCCTGTCTGTGTCTATGCACATGGGATCAATACGTGCATGGCCCAATTTATTACTATTATTATTATCATTATTAAATGTGACCCTAAAAGAGAAAAAAAGATCATGTGAGAACTGAGAGCTTTACACCAGAGCAGTTGTCTCTAGCATTACTTGCGCTGTTACTTTCTGCAGCTGGAAGAATGTGTGGTAGGTTATCAAGCAGATATAAGAGTAGTCTTTGAGGATTTTAGTAACTTTTACACATTTTTTTTTTTCTTTCTTGAATGTAAAAGATGTCTTTGGTTTGTGTTTCTCGAGTCTGCAGTGAATATCAGTGGATGCTTAGAACACTAGTCAGTGAAGATCATTAGCACTGCCATCATGTTTCCATTGTTTCGATTCTGACATTTTTTTGTTCTGTTTTCAATTTGCTTAACATCCCTTCACTCATCTCTAAAAGCTAAATCAAAATGGAACTTTCAGTGAGTATGAGGGGTGGGGGGTGTGAGGGTATGGCATTGGCCATCACACAGCTTGAAAAAGTGCATGCAATATGCTGTTTAGCTGACTTGCTCAGACAGAACATAGAATGAGTATTAGTGCAAGTCACTGAAGGAAGTTTCCACTTTATGCCTGATAAGGGAAGGCACAAATGGGATATTCCCTTCTCTGAATTAAGTGGGAGAAAACAAAAAGATAGTCAGTGGAAATAACTCTCCGCAATTTGCTTTTCTCATGAGCTCTCTCATGGATTGGGAAGATGAAGCTGTCAAGCTGTTCATGACAGTTGCAGTGATTGAGGCAGCATTAGACATTTCACGTTCTTGAATTTTCTTGTAGGCCCTTTATACCCTCCGGTTAGTGGACTTTTGCAGTAAGGCTAACTTGCTAATTTTGAGTGCTTTTATATGTCTTTGTAGGTTAAGTGATATCTTTTATAAAAAGTGTACACACACAGGTGTCAGCTTGAAATCTGCCTGCCAGAAATGGCACCATTTTAATGAATTTCCAAGCTATCCAGTATACTGTTGTATTGCAGTTAAAAATAATACTCCTGTTTTGACTTTTCTACACTAAATCCACTCCCATTCATTCCTAGCATGCTGTGTTTATTCCTATACTGGTATAAGTTGTCTCATAGTGATCCAAGCCAGCCTGGCAGCTCAGTGATACCCAAAGAGCAGCATCCTATGCCTTCTGCTGCTTAGACTGCAGAGCTCTGTGTTTTTCCAAGGGGGTTATGTTGTGGGTTAGGATGGCAGGGTACTTGGCCTTCAAATCTCCCGCAGACAGGTTACCTGCTTAAAAAGGTGCCAAGAGCTTCCTGGAAGCCATTTCATCCCAAAATGCATCATGTAGGCCTATAGTCCCCCAGGATACAAAGGGCACTCCTGGTTAAAGGTGGTGGGTTGTGCAGTGTTTTTTTTTTTTTTTTTTTTTTCCTTTTTTTCCTTTTTTAATTAATCTAGGTAATAGTGAATATTGTACCTTAAGTTTTTTTTTTAACCTTTAAATTCTTTAAAATCAATAACAATCTAATACTGAGAGAAATGGCATTTAAGTGTGTCTGTACTACATCTTAATAAAGAAAGAAAAGCCTCTTTGTTTTAACTCCTATTTATATTGTCCTGCAGGTGATGACTGTACTGTTATTGTTATCTTGAAATACTATAAAATGTTAAATAAAGGATTTCCCGCACACGTTCCTGTTGTCTTTTAATACTGCATTTTTAGAAGCTGTTTCAGGGCATTGTTGGTGGGATCTACACATTACGAGTTTACTTCTCTTTAACTAATACTTGCATTGGTCTAACCTTTTATTAGTCTCTATGGGCAAACACAAATGTTGTGAACTTTTATGAACATTACAGGATAACTGTAATATATATACATATATATATATATAATATATATACATCCATCCATCCATCCATTTTCTAACCCGCTGAATCCGAATAGGGTCACGGGGTCTGCTGGAGCCAATCACAGCCAACACAGGGCACAAGGCAGGAACCAATCCTGGGCAGGGTGCCAACCCACCGCAGATATATATACATACATATATATATATATATATATATATATATATATATATATATATATATATATATATATATATATATATACAGTGGTGTGAAAAACTATTTGCCCCTTCCTGATTTCTTATTCTTTTGCATGTTTGTCACACAAAATGTTTCTGATCATCAAACACATTTAACCATTAGTCAAATATAACACAAGTAAACACAAAATGCAGTTTTTAAATGATGGTTTTATTATTTAGGGAGAAAAAATCCAAACCTACATGGCCCTGTGTGAAAAAGTAATTGCCCCTTGTTAAAAATAACCTAACTGTGGTGTATCACACCTGAGTTCAATTTCCGTAGCCACCCCAGGCCTGATTACTGCCACACCTGTTTCAATCAAGAAATCACTTAAATAGGAGCTGCCTGACACAGAGAAGTAGACCAAAAGCACCTCAAAAGCTAGACATCATGCCAAGATCCAAAGAAATTCAGGAACAAATGAGAACAGAAGTAATTGAGATCTATCAGTC
>NC_053156.1:277506814-277514314 GCF_016835505.1 Polypterus senegalus | reverse complement strand
GTTTGGTGGTCTGCGTGAGGTCAACAGAGAACTGAAGAAGCAATTTTATACGTACGGACCTGTTCTGTTCACACCAGGGCTTAGCACTTCATTGACCCAAGAGCATCACACTGCTGGCCATAGTCTATTAAGTGGGAGCAGAAAACATTGGCTTCCTTGGTGACTTACTAAAAAATTTGCATTGTCCTCAGGGGTGGGTGAAAAGAAAGATGCAGCCTAAAGTCTTGTCAGAGGTGTGTTACAGTTTTTACCTTGAAGGGAGGGAATTGTACTCGGCTTTTCTTTCCTCTTTGCTGGTTTGAGTTACATAACCTTAGTTGGAGAAAGGTCGAACCATAAGTTTGAATGTGCAATTAAGTTACAAAAATAGCCCCATTGCTAAACTATAAAGTTCAGGTTGCACATGTACAGTCACACACTTGGAGTCATACAGACCAGTGCAGGGCCAATTAGTCCAGACCCCCAGTTGCAGTACCTGTCAAGAAGACAATTGCACAATATTGCAAGATTTTCATAAATATATTGAGCATATCATAGAAAACTGTAGAAAAAATAATGTATGAAAGACAATGGTGAAGGTTGTTGCAAACATTTTAATAATAAGTTCAATTACTGATGAAAGCCTGTTTTTTACAGCATGGTGGATGATGTGACCTGCTGGCACTTAATGCAGAAGCACCACTGATGATCACCAGTGTCTTAGCTGTTTAATGAATTGTATTCCTGGCATTAGATCTTGAAAGGAAAGCCATGTTTTTAAAACTTAATGATGACAATGACTGGTGCATGCTGTTGTTAGAAGTAGAATTGATTATTGCCTTGTTGTTTGTAGTGGTCTGACTAAAAGCTTTACAGACTGTTAACAGATAATTCAAATGGAAGTGGTGCAATCTGTCTATCTATTCAGTAATTAAGAGGTCTAATATGTCTTATTATTTGTATACACCGGGTATGAAGCCTCATGATAACCAGTGGGGTTTTTGGCATGAAGATTGTGTTGTGGCCATGCCATAAATTTTCTATATACTGTATGTGTCAGCTTCTGTAACACCAATATTCTGTAACTAATGCCCGATTCTTTCTTATTTTATCTATCTATCTATCTATCTATCTATCTATCTATCATATAGTGCCTTTCCTCTCAGATCTATCTATCTATCTATATAGTGCCTTATCTATCTATCTATCTATCTATCTATCTATCTATCTATCTATCTATCTATATAGTGCCTTATCTATCTATCTATCTATCTATCTATCTATCTATCTATCTATCTATATAGTGCCTTATCTATCTATCTATCTATCATATAGTGCCTTTCCTCTCAGATCTATCTATCTATCTATCTATCTATCTATCTATCTATCTATCTATCTATCATATAGTGCCTTTCATATTATCTATCTATCTATCTATCTTTAGATGCTTCGTCAGGAACATTTGTACCGATCTCTCTTTTTGGCTCCTAAAAAAACAAAAATGATGTTTTATGATGGATTTTGTGCCATTTGTATTAATTCATCTCTGCTTTTCAATCTTCCCATATTTTTTTCTTGAACAGTTTGTTTGTTTTTTTTTAAACTGCATGTTTTTCTCCCTCCTGGTACAACGTAGCCCTACCCGTTGATTCTGTCAGAAAAAAAGATAAAAGTAAAAAAGTTTCAGTTATCTCGCGGAAGACACACGTTTTATTAATGACACATAATTATCTAAGTCTGTAACAACCTCCCAAATTGCCGATCATGATCGTCCAAAAAATGCCCTGAAGGGTATTAGCCATCAGGTCGACCTGTCATCCAGCGTGAAGTGGAAAAGGTGTTTGAATTTAGATTTTATTTTACTCTTGATCCACATGACCGATTGTGCTGATTTTTTCAAAAAATGTGTTAAATACTTGTATCAAGACATGTGCAAAGTATTGTGTAATTTGGTTTTATATTTTTAAAGTTATTAATATTTTTTCAATTTTAACTGCCCCAGTTACTAATGTTCCATATTTTAAATCTATAATAAATTGTGATTTTAATTAATGGTGACACTTAATAACCTTTAGTAATTGAAAAAGGGTGTTTTGATGTACAATCTTTCTTTTTAAAATCGTAATTATCTTCTTTTATCTGCTCAGAAAGCAAAAAAATACTTTTGGGAGCATTTGTATCTTTTATTCTTAATTAAGCATATTTTGGAATAACTGATCAGTTTTTAACAGCTGGGTGTCGTTTATGTATTAGTACATGAATGCCTCTGAACGTCCTGATCGTTTTGATGGTCCGTGGTGAGCAGAAAACAATCCATTCAAGTAGCGGCACTTCATCAAAAACTCGCAAGAGATAATGCATGTTGAGACGGCTTTATGAGCGCTCATTTCCCGGTGGAGCGCCCCCTAGATGGTTCTTTTTTTTTTTAGCGGCAGTTCATCAAAAACTCACAAGAGATAAACAAGTTGGGACGTCTTTATAAGCACTCAGCGCCCGGTGTAGCACCCGCTAGATGGTTCTATTTTTTTCCGTCACCGTTGTACTATACTGTACATGATTTTAATATTTAACCCTTTTCAGAATATTGTGTGATATGTGTAATGAGTGGATATTTTTGCCTATTGATTTTAAATGTCTTTTATTTTTACTGCTTTGTTTTACAGAAGCAATAGGTTTTTACGTAATGGTCGTGCACGAATATATATATTTTTTATTTTATTTTAATAATAAATATAAGTCGCCATATGAAATATAAACTGATAGTACTGATACGCAGAATAATGGATTTCAGGTATGAAGAGCCTTGCTTGGACATCGAGAAATGGAGCTTTTTCACTATAAATAATATACCTATATATATATATAATAACAAACGTGATTTTTTCCGTTAGCATCTTATAAAATAAAGCTGAGCGTGTTAATCTTACTATCCGGAAGTGAATGAAATGACAGCTGCTGCGAGTTTTCAAGCATACTGGATGAAGACCTGCGAAAACTTGGAAGCTTCACTGATCTTTGACATCATATATAAGGTAAGATTTTTCATGTTTTGTGCTTTCTGTACATTGCTTAAGTGTTTTTTTTTTCTTCATATTTAACTTGTGCATGTAATGTATTATATAATTAAGATGCATTGTGATGTGAACTAATTAATCAAATTTGTCCTTTCATTCTTTTACTTAACCTGCTTCCTATGGTCTCATTAATAACAGTGCACTGCTTAAAAATGCAGAAATATATGCATTTGAAGCATAAGGTAAAGCTATAACAAAATCCAATACTAATCAATTTTTCCCTCCAGCCACCTTCCTAACCAATTTATAGGGCAGGGGACAGCTGAAGCCTATGCCAGTCCTTCACAGGGTGAACACACACACACACACACACTCTCTCTTCCACACACTCACACATTAGGGCCAGTTTAGTGTTACCCACCCACCTAACCTGCATGTCTTTAGACTGTGGGAGTAAATCCACATGAACATGGAGAGAACATGCAAACTCTATGCAGGGCACTTGGGACATAAACCTTGGGCTCCTTGTTATGAGGCAGGAGCAGCACCACTGAGTTACTCTGGCTTCTGATGATATTTATTATAGAAAAATCCATCCACCCATTTTCCAACCTGCTGAATCCAAACACAGGGTCACAGGGGCCTGCTGGAGCCAATCCCAGCCAACACAGGGCACAAGGCAGGAACCAATCCTGGGCAGGGTGCTGACCCACAGGACACACACAAACACACCCACTAGGGCCAAGTTAGAATTGCCAATCCACCTAACCTGCACGTCTTTGGACTGTGGAAGGAAAGCAGAGTACCCAGAGGAAACCCACACAGACACAGGGAGAAGATGCAAACTCCACACAGGGAGGACCCAAGAAGCGAACCCGGGTCTCCTAACTGAGAGGCAGCAGCGCTACCCACTGCACTACTGTGCCACCTTATAGAAAAATGAATTCTCTAATTAAATAGCTTAGTGGTGCTGAGGAATTGCAGCAAATATAGCCTTACAGAAAAGGCATACGACACACCAGTGAAATATGAAAAAGCTTCTGATATAAATCTTGAGCATAGAAACAATCAGAAGTTTTTTTTTCTTTTTCTTTCTATAGTTAAACAATTTTTCTAAAATATGCATTTAATTTGAGGATTCTACTTAATTGTAATTCATGCTTTTCCACGCTAACATATTTTGTGCATTTTCTTTAACCCTTCTGGATGGCATGATTGTTCAGCTCGGTGCCACAGTGGCAATGCGGCTCTCTTGCAGTTAGGAGACCAGAATTCTCATTGAAGGTCCTCCCTACGTGGAGTCTCCATGTTCTCCTGTGTCTGCATGGGTTTCCCCAGGTGCTTCTCCCCCACAATCCAAAGACATGCAGGTTATGTGTATTTGCCAGTACTAGACTGGTCCTGGTGTGTGTGTGTGTGTGTGTGTGTGTGTGTGTTCACCATGTAAACTGAAATGAACAGATGCTGTTCCTGCCTCTAGTCCTTGCTTGCTGGGATTGGCTCCTGCTACCTGCAACCTTGTCCTGGTTTAGAAAGTGGATGGTTAAATGGATGGATGACATGATTGCTTTGTGAGATTTATAAAAATGGGGTCTGAATGTTATCACAAGTAGGGTCTGTCAAATTCAGATAAACAATCAATGAAGTAACCCACAAGAATACAATATCTTAGTTAGGCCTGAAGCCTTTCAATACAAAACAACTACTGAAAGTACAGTGAGTACAAACAACGTAACATGTATGTTAGTGAGTTAACGTGTTCAAATACAAACTTTAAAGATGACAGGTTCATTCCGAACTAACAACATATGACTGTAAAATCATGAAATTCGGAGGTCAGACAATGTAAAGATGACAATCTGATTAGAGAGCGTGCTGGCCTTGTAGAAGAGCAGGGCCAAGGCGGGCTGATTCTGTACCCTTTTTAATGGAAGAGAGAAATCGATCTTTAAAACAAATCACATTTCTTACACTGCCTTAAGAAAAATGCTTAAATATTACATTGTACAAGTTAAAATGACTGTGATTGTAAACTTGAATAAGCAGGTTTTGTAAATGAGCGGATGAACAAATAAAATAATTTAAATTTCACATATTCTTTAATTTGTCAGGAAATGGAAAGAACAGAAAATTAACAATATATCTCATTGATTTTTTCAGCTGCTGTATTCTTGTACAACACCATAAAGGGGATCTTCAGGTCTTCAGGGGGCAGTGTGATAATGGAGAAGTGCCACCACATCATGGCATCAGGCCCAACAGTACAAGAGAGGGTGAAGAAAGCTTTAGGCAGCTGCCCTGAAGGAGGGGAGATGGCAGAGACGTTCAGATCACTCACAGTCTGACAAGAATGAAATCTGAACGCAGAAAAACAAACGTGAAGTACCTCAGGATCACAAGATGTCAGCTGAATGTGTGGCTTTAACATCCGGTCAGAGTCTGTTACTGTGAGTTTGAAATGTTTATTACACTGACTCATTATTGCATTATTAATTAAATATTTAATTATTATGACAATTGTTTTGTTTAATAAAACAACTACACTGACATTTGTACTTGTAATATTTGGTTCAATAAAAATATTTTTTCCTGAATTGTGTTTTTGTATTATTTGTTCTCTGTTATTTTGTTTGTGATTACATTGTTTGATGGAGTGTATAAAGCATTTACTTTAGTCTGGTATGGACTATTTCATTATAAAATATACCTTATTTTACAAAAAAAAAAACAAATATGTTTAGTGAATGGAGGAGGGTTGTTGTGAATGTAGAGTTTTATTTGAAATTTCAGTTTTACAAATTTGACTTAAGAAACTAGTTTGTGAAAATTAAGTTTGGATGGCGACATGGTGGTCTTTGCCTTATACTGTAATAATACTGTTACTATTCTCCTTTATGTTGCCATTTTTAAACATAGTTTATTTAAGTTTAAATATAATATTTTAAGGATTTCAAAACTTAGAAATACTTTTCTGCATTTTTAAACAGAGTAGTCATTGCCTGACATTCTGTGATTGCACTTCTATATGTTTTGGGTGTACAGCACAAGGAAAAGAAAAGTCAGCACAACTGATGACCACCACTGACCAGCTGGCCTTTGTAACTCAAGGCACTCTGAGCTCACATTACAGGGAAGAAGAAAAGAAATTCAAAAATCACACTAGTTTTCAGTAAGTTGGATTAATCAATAACTTCATATAACCGGGTGCTGGCCACATTTGCACAAGGCTTGTCTCCATTAAAGTTTTAATTCACTTTTTTGCATTTAAAACTATTTAGTCTGAGTCCCAGTGGAGTGTTACATAGATAAAGCAGTCTCAGTGGTCGTGTGGTGGGCCTTAGAGAGGAGCAGAAACAACTTGAGACACAAATCAGAATTGTGTTAGGCCTCTGACACGTCACTGTGCGTTAATAAGAAAACCTTCATACTTTGTTAGCAATCAATCATTATTGCTAGGATTCCTTATATTAATTCTTTTACTTTTTATAAAACTCACATTAATTTAATAGGCCTTTGATTTCTTTTTTTTCATATAAAACTACAATATTGTTAATCATTATTAATATTTTCTGTAGTGACCTAATCCTCCTGACAAATTTCTCTTTCTTGAAATTGCATCTTCCTGCAAGCCTCAGAGGGGAAGCAAAATTTACCTTTAGTACAAATTGAAATTACTTAAGCAACAACATTTTTAAAAAGCAGAAATACACCAATTCAGCCTAATCAGCCTGTCTTTGTGAGACTTCAGGATGTTTGCAGGTGTGCCCTCGATCACAAAAATACACAAATACAACATGGAATTTACCAGCACAACACACTGACTTTTAAAACTTGAAGCCTCACATCTTAGCTCATGTATCAGACATCAAGACCTGAACAACAATCCATCAGGATTAGAGCTCGGCCTAACAGTCCACCTCATCTTATCTTGGCAGTGAAGAGAATAGGAAAGAAGGAGAGGGTGCAGGAGTGACAATTAATGACTCAATATAAAAGTTAAATATGTCTGTATAGCTAAAAAAATTCACATCTATCTGTGTATTAATACTGTAGTGTATCCAGCATGAAGTATTATGGTGCTATAGCCTTTCAACAAACAATGTGCTAAAACCAGGAACCTACTAAGGTTAAGATTAATGTTTAAAACAAATATAAATATAAAAATATTTTTTAAAAAGTCACCTTTTTGTGTTACAAAAGTGCCAATTGTGTTACAAAATTACCTTTTTTTGGCTTGTTACTTAAGAGCCTGACTTGTGTTACAAAAAGGCCCTGCAAGTTACAAATGTTCCCTGTGTTGTGGTACAAATGTGCCTTAAAGTTACAAAATGTCCCTACTAGAGGTACAAATGTTCCCTGTAGGTTACAAATGGGCCATTTAGTAGTTACAAAAAGGCCCTAACATCTATCTATCTATCTATCTATCTATCTATCTATTATAGTGCCTTCCATTATCTATCTATCTATCTATCTATCTATCTATCTATCTATCTAGTGCCTTATCTAT